>NC_133656.1:139094626-139394626 GCF_009905375.1 Apium graveolens | reverse complement strand
CTTTGAATGTTCCACTACCTGCTCTACCTGAAGCTGTGAGGCCAGAAATTCCAAATCCACTACTCCTTCCTGCCAACAAGACTAAGGGGGAGATAGAAGTTAGGATTCAACAGTACAAAGAAGCTGGTAAATCTACACAATCAAAAGAGGCTGGAAAATTGATAACGCACCTTGGTCAAAGCTCTTCACAGATACAAATCTCTCAAAGTGTTGGAAAAGACAGACTACAAAAAGCTGCAGAAGGACCCTGTCAAGACAAGGAGTTCAATGAGCTATTAACTTCCCTAAGGATGTCTTTTCACAACAACTACATAACTTATAAAAGAGCCTTGGCCAACAACATCAACTTCCTAAGTGTGTTAATTGTCAAAGTTGGAGACTTCCTAGAGAAAAGGATAGTTATAAATGTCAATGACTGTGGCTTGGACAAATGTTCTCTCAAATATTCAAATCATGAGAGCATCTGAGCTGGATGTAACTATTGACAGAGTTAATCCATTAATTCCTGAGGACACCCAACTGCTAAATGAACTCAAGAAAGCTCATATACAGATAGCTGCTTTTCCTGAAGCCTATCTCTATCCAAGCAAAGGGGTGGCCTACATTTGTTCACAGACCAAAAAGTGCAAGTATTTCACAGTTCCAAAGAATTGTATGAGAGGGAATATGAGATTAATAATGAGTCTGGAAACTGATCTCAAGTCCAAGAAGAACAAGAAAGTTGAAGATAAGGAGATGATCAGGATATTGGGGAGATACCTACAGAATGTTGAGAACATGTTGCCAACTACATAGTTCAACACAAAAGATGACAAGGATGATGATGAGAAAAAACCTTCTGGCTCAAATCCAAGTCAATCTACCAAGACAACTGGCAGCAAAGTAGAAGAAAAGAAAAGGGATGATAAGAAATGGAGAGAAGAAAGGAGAAAGAAGAGGAGGGAAGATGGTGAAGGTACCAAGAAAAATGTTCTACCAATTCAAATCTCACAAACTCAAACCTCTAGGCCTGCAAACTCAAACACTCAACCACCTTTAACCTCTAAGCCTAAACTTGTGTACAAATAGACTGCAAACACCTTACTCAAATACCAATAACTTCTAGCCAAACCACCTTGAAAAAAATCTCAAACCTACCTTCATTTAAGACACCAATCAAGACTCACTACAAGACTGTTGGGAGAAAACCAAAGAAGCTACAAGTTGGTGAGGGGATTATCTGGAATTGCTATAATCAGACTGATTTTCTACCTTTAAACTGGTGCATCACGGATGATGACTACTTTCAACAATTAGCTGAAGAAATAGTCAAAGTTTGGGTTGTATCATTGAGAGAAGTCAGAATCTATTATCAAGATGGCTCATTCACTCTACTCAGCAGGAACTAATGGATACACTTTCAACCACATAATTTAAGAGGGTGATTAGCTTAATGAAGGACAAGGACACAAGTACAAGGGCATGGAAGGTTGTTATGTGTGTATGGCTGAGAATAAGAGATGAAAGAAAAGCTAAAGTAAGGATGAAAAGGAAGAAATGGATAGGAAATATGCATAAGAAATTGCTATATTTGAACAAAGATCAAATGAGCTCAAGGTAAAGGGGATGAGTAGAATTTCTAAAAATGGACTTTTTCTTAAGATACAAGGTGGAAGGTTTTCAAGATTCAGATTTGGTTACTTGAATGGTTATTCATTGGATGATTGGTTCAAGCTTGGGGAAGCTCTAAGAGGGACTGAAATCATAGAGGAACTTCAAGTACTTGTAAATCTAAATGACCTCATTAGAAAAGAATCAGGCTATGAGAATTTCATATGATGAATGTACTTATTGAACTCATATAATCACTCAATATATAAAAGTTGTATTTACTATTATGTCAGTTTTATGTAATCATTTTATTTTTTTTCTTGTAACTGGGGTTAGTCTTGTTATCAGGCATGAATTTGTGATAAGCAATCTTCTCACAAATTGGGGGAGATTGTTGTGCCAGACATGCCTATACAATAACAAGACTAAGTCAAATTGACAGCCTTAAGATTTAGTTGGTTGATAATCAACTTTGTATTTTGTATTATATTACTTGAGTCTGTAAAATGGTTAGAAGATTAGACTGGAGTATTTTTCTGTAAACAGTTCAAGCCTAAGGAACGAATCTGAAGAAGATCAAGTTAGATCATGCCTCATAGAAATGATACAGAAGCTTGGAGTTGAATAAATCTATTTTATGAAAAATGTTCTAAGTCAAGATATTGACAAGTCATAGATCAAGAAATATAGAGAAGTCATTCGAGAACTCCAGAATGACTTATCGAGAACTCCAAAATAGCTTTTCGAGAGATCTCAGAGATATCGACAAGTCAAATGAAGATATAAAGATTGGAGATATCGACAAGTCAAAATGAAAATGTGAAAATTAAAGATATCGACAAGTCAAATTATCATTAGAGATCTTAGAGACATCGAAAAGTCAAAATGTATATAGAGATCTCTGAGATATCGACAAGTCAATTCTACATGTAGAGATCTCAGATATATCGATAAGTCACTTAGCATGCAAATATCAAGAGACCTCGACAAGTCAAATATACCTATGAAGAACTCAGAGATCTCGATAAGTCATTAGACTTATCGAGATGTCACTTCTCTATTGAACAAACTGAAGATCTCGACATGCCTCTCAAATACAGAATGTAAACAAGTGAAGATTTAAGATTATCAGTCAACATATGATCTATCAACTAGACTGAAAATTCTTCAAAGTAGTTGGGGAGAATACAAGATCAAGGGCCAAGATTAACTAGATAAAGGATGGTTACAGTGTTAGGTCACACACACTGTAGAAGGGGGTTGAATACAATGTTTACTACAATCAAATCGAATTAAAGAACACAAGTAACAAAACACAGATTTTATTCAACATAATAAATTCTGTTATAATATGGAACTGTCCTCTCTTAGTGATGAACAAATTATCACTCGATAATGATAACACATATAGTGTAAACCCTATGCTTGTGTTTATATACTACACAGTTACAAGATAATCTTCTAATTGATATTGAATATAATTCTGCTTCCTAAAATATATCAATCAGTTATCTTTTCTTACAAGTATTCTATACTTCATAGAATTCTTTCTTCATGCATATTTCTTCTTGCGTTTGTCTTGATCTTCTTTCCTTTCAATCAGCCGCCTGCCTTATCTGAAAGTCTCCTTAAGTCCTGATATTATCTCCTGATAAATATCTCCTGATATCTTAAGTTCTGATAGCTTAAGTTCTGATATCTTAAGTCCTGACTTCAGTATAAGTACTGATTTCCAGTTAAGTACTGATTTGTCCTTAGTTAAGATCTGAAAACTAAACATAAATCATATTACACATGACATCACAAATATATCTAACAATCTCCCCCAACTTGTAAATTAGCATAATATACAAGTTCAACAGATATTTGATGATGTCAAAAACATTAAGTACAAATGCATGAGAATTTGACTAGATAACTACAACTTACAGTCCTTGTAGCTTTACCATCTTAAGGTCTGATAACAGCTTCAGTCTGTATACACTTCAGAATTTTAGCAGTTGTAGATCTTTGACTTGGCTTCAATTACTGATCTCTTTGATGTCAGGATTTGTTCTGAGATAGTTCTTCAACAAACATCTCTCAGCATATTCAAGTTCATTGACCATCCTCCTTTTAGCATTTATCAATTCAGCTGTATCTTCACCAGTTTGAAAAATAGATGCTCTGAGATCATTTATCTTAGCTTTTCTTATGTCCTGATCTAGTCTGATTAGATATGCCTTGTCAGACTCTAAATTGAATTCCACAGCCTTATAAACCAGAAAAGTAGTTATGATCTTAGCAGTGTTAGGCTTCATTTCAACAATATCACCTTTGTGATCTCTGTACTTGGGACAATATGGGTTATCAGAATTTACAAAGTAAAGCTTCTTCTATCGTTTGTGACTTTAAATAACCTGCAGCACCATCTGTTAATCTATTTTTCACTTGAAGTAGGAATAGATTATGTTCCAGTTCTTCAAAATACTTCAATGGAATAACATTTTGCCTGATATGCAATATCCTTCCATCTGTCATAAAATATAACCAGATATGTTCTTTTAAAACAGAATGGTAAACCATTTTTACAGATTCAAGTTGATTCAATCTTTCAGGAGTTGCTCCTACTCCTGGTTCACTTAAGGAAGTTGGATCATTGGCAGTGTTGTGTATTCTCCTTTCATCAGAACTACCCAATCCAGATTTATCTCTTGCTTCCTTTCCTGTAACAACTCTTGCTTCAAAACCACTTGATGTAGTCATCAAAGCTTGAGTCTTTTTAGCTTTGGTGAATCCTGGTAGGAGTATCTTTGAAGGTTTAATATGAGGAATGTCAGAGGTTTTCTTTTCCTTAACTTCTGATATCAAGTCAACTTGAGCTATGTCAGAGGTTGCTTGTTTCACTGTCATATCAGAGTTTACTAAGTCTTGACTCTGAACAACATGAGCCATGTCAGAGGTTGTTTGAGAAATCTTCTTTTGCAACAGAGTAAGACTAGCATCTTCATCATCAATTATTTCTTCATCCATGACTGGCATATAAACCTTTACAGGTTCATCAACTTTTTCTTTGCCCTTGGACCTTGAATCTATTTCCACTTGTGATTTGGCTTTGGTTGCCTCAGAATTTGTTCTTTCCTTTATCACAATACCCTTAGGCTTTGGAAATTTCTTTTCAAAAACAGAAGTTTTAGATTTTGTCTTGACACTTTCTGCTTTGAGTCTAGCTTCTTCTTCCTTTAGACTCTCAAAGTCCATTCCTGGATTTTCTTTAAGAAATAATTTCTTTGAAATTTCTTCATCAAGTTCCAGATGTTCACCAGAACTTATCCTTTTACCAGTATCAGAACTTATTCTTCTCCCAGTATCAGAATTTGTTCCTTGACTTGAAGTTCTAGCTTTACTTGATGAAAATCCTTTGCCTTGACCTTGACCTCTACCCTTATCAGAGTTTCCCTGGTCATCATTTCCATCATCCTTTCCCTTCATTGTCTGAATAGATTTGCATTTAGACTTAATCACTTTCTCCCCCTTTTCGGCATCAGCAGGTAAAAGAAGAGAGACAAGCAATTCCACTGAGGATTGGATCTCATTGGGTTTAGTTTGATGAGAAGCTTGATTCTTTAGAATTTCATCAATCTGAGTTTGTTACTTCTCCTGAGTTTTCTCAATGTAGGCAATTCTGTCAAAGGCTGGCTTGAAAAATCTGTTCTTTTCAAGTTTCACATTCATATCTTACTGGATCAAGGTTTCTTGAAACTTCCTGACTAAATCAGCTTTATTAACTGTTTGTTGAGGTACATGTCCTGATGGACTAGCTACATCAGCATCTAAATTAGCAGCAACTTCACCAGTAATATCCTCATTGGCAATATTAGAACTTGTAGATCCTGCAGTATCAGCATCCTCTGATAGAATAGCAGTATGTGAGGCTATAGAGACTTCAACATCATCCTCTAAATTCTGATCTGCAGCCAAGTTCTGATCAACGTCCAAAATTGGTATTGTTGGTGGAAAGAATTGAGTTGCTGAAGCTTCCAAGTACAGAACCTTAGGCACAATCAACTTATGAATATCAATTTCAGCACTTGTACCTGGGTCTTCAGTATGTACTTGTTAAATTATAGGTGACACATTAGATGTAGGCACTCTGTCTTGAGCAGTTTCTGGTTGAGCAGAAGGAAGTGATTCAATAACAATTGGTTCTGTTGGGATCATAGATTCCTGACCCCCTTCCTTAGCTGCTTCCTCTTCTTCTGAATCTGACTCAACTGTGTCCCTGTGAGCTTTGCTTTTTCATTTTCTGCAAGGGTGGAGACACTGTAGGAGCTTTATCATCAGGATTTAACTTTCTAAGCCTTTAGAGAGGCCTAGAACTCCCAGTTATAGTATCTTTCTGAGAAGAGATCTTCTCAGCTTCCACAACAACAGGTTCTGATGTTTGAACCTTTTCCCCAGTTGTTTCCTCAAATCAACATAATTTAATCAAAACATTCATCACAAAATAAAATTAAAAATCGATGAAGTAAAGATTAATAAATTGCAATTAAACATGCACAGTCAAATAATTTGAGAAACAAAGAACAAATTTTGCAATTAAAGAAAATTTCATTGATATATCAGATGAGTACATTTCATGAAATTTATCAATTACTTGCAAAAATTACAAGATAGGCCTATTCTACGATTCTTAACATCAACAGCCTTAGTCCTAGTCTAAGAAGCGTGACAAAGTTGATGGTAAAGAGAAACGGATGGATGACAATTAATTCTTCTTCCTACTTTCAATAAAGAGAATAGCAAGATGAATGATTTGCTCCTGCTGTTTAAGAATACGAAGATGAACTTCTCTTTGGAAAGACAACAAATCATTTTTAATGTTCTTTGAAAGTTGAATCCAGATGACGAATGGAATGTTGTTGATAGGATATGAAGTCGGAATTCCATTTCGAAAGATAGTCAGTTTCTGTGCCATAACAATAATACCAACTAAAATGTGCCATTCTTTGAGAGAAATGCACATATGTGATTTTACTAATGAATGATCAATCATTTAAATAGGCAATGGAATACTAAAGGACACGAGGAATGTGTAGCAATTACAAGTAAAAATAATGACCCCTCGACTCCCTAGACTGATGTATATTAATAACAGTTAATAAAATATCTAAAGCCAGAGTTAATGGACATGAGATATAATAACAATTACTGTGCACATGCAGTTTTTCAAGACATACAAGCTAACCGCTAACCCATAATGATTATGACTGTTTTATCTCATATAAACCAATATTCTGTAAAAATATGATCGTTCAAGTAATGACCAAAAATAAATCAAGTAAATAAATACTGCCACCTCAGCATCAGAACTTGATTATTATCAGAATTTAAAAGCCATCAAAATATGGCTTCTTTACTCGAAAAGTGAATGTTTATTCCTGTAATTCTTCACACAAATACTGATATGGGTTCAACAGAACTTAATCATCAGAACTTGTCCTCAGAATTTATGCAACTGACACTTAAACTGTTCATCTAAAACAACATTTATCACCACAGTAATTTTCATCATTCATATGGAGTGTATGTGTGTGCAGTAAGCTAAATATCAGATAAAGAGTAAAGTCTGATTCACTTCAGTACATCTTAGAAATAAAGCATAACTAAGAACTTTGCTTAAAATCTATCATTATTCTGAAGTCTACTATAGAATGAGTTCATGCATGAGTCCACCTCAACTATTTTGTGCTCATTTTATGCATCTTTTGAAATTCCATTTTACAGTGGCTTCTCAGTGTAAGTGAGTCACGACTGCTTATCAGAATTTATGCTGTTATCAGAGTATTTTTCCAGTAATCATAGAGTGTGAAAAGTCACCAAGAATTTTTTTTACTTTTCTAATACATATTACTTAATACCAACAATGCACTTGGGTCGTATCTTCCACATTTTTACTCTAGATCTCAAAGGAGTACCTGATATTTATTTTTTTTCTTTTCTTTTTCTTTTGATAAGTGAGGCTTATCAGCACTTAGTACATCCATAAGATTTACAAACAACGGAACTTAACAGATAAGAAGCACTATTCTAGTTTTTGACTTAGTAATAAGATACACAAAGTAAACTTCAACTAAGCTCAATATCAGAATTTGCTTGTGTTAAAAGATTTCCACGTAAACAATTACTTCAAATATGGGATCTTTAGTATATTAAAGACTACTAGGTCAGCATCTAGCACAGTTATCCTCATTGGATTGAATAGTCACAGAAACATTTATATCACTATCAGAGTTTAGAAATTCACATCATACAACAATCAGCACTTAAACAAATTTCAATTTAAGCACAAAATACACAGAGATAGTAATATCTGTAAATACTGATCATAAAGTCTGATGTATCAGAACATAAACTAAGCAGATTTAGAGAAAGAACCTGGAACCATTCCAAGTTCATTTACCAATCTTGTAAAAGTAGCTTCACACAGTGGTTTTGTGAAGATATCTGCTAGTTGTTATCTGTTGGAACAAAATGTAATTCCACTGTACCTTCATCCACATGTTCCCTTATGAAGTGGTACATAATGCTGATGTGCTTTGTCATTGAGTGTTGAACTGGATTACCTGTCATAGCAATAACACTTTGATTATCACAGTAAATAGGGATTTTAGAAAATTCTAACCCATAATCCACTAACTGATTCTTCATCCAAAGAATCTGTGCACAACAACTTCCTGCAGCAATGTATTCTGCTTCTGCAGTTGATGTGGAAATTGACTTATGTTTCTTGCTAAACCAAGAAACCAATCTGCCTCCAAGAAATTGGTAGCTTCCACTTGTGTTTTTCCTGTCAATTTTGCATCCTGCAAAATCTGCATCTGAGTAACCTATTAGCTTAAAGTCTGATTCTCTAGGATACCACAATCCCATATCAGCTGTACCCTTAAGGTACTTGAAAATTCTTTTCACAGCTGTTAAGTGAGGTTCTCCTGGATCTGCTTGAAATCTTGCACAAAGACAAGTAGCATACATGATATCAGGTCTACTTGCAGTTAGATAGACTAGTGAGCCAATCATACCTCTGTAATCAGTAATATCTACTGATTTACCAGTATCTTTATCCAATTTTGTTGCAGTGGCCATAGGAGTGGATGCACTTGTACAATCTTGTATTCCAAACTTCATCAACAAATTTTTGGTGTACTTAGATTGAAAAATAAAAGTTCCATCTTCATTCTGCTTGACTTGAAGGCCCTGATAATAGCTAAGTTCTCCCATCCTACACATTTGATATCTTGACTGCATCAGCTTGGCAAACTTCTTACAAAGTCTGTCATTTGTAGAACCAAAAATGATATCATCAACATATATCTGTACCAAAAGTAAGTCCTTTCCATGGTTGAGATAAAACAGTGTTTTGTCAATAGTCCCTCTATTAAATCCACTTTCCAGAAGAAACTGAGCTAATGTCTCATACCATGCTCTTGGAGCTTACTTAAGGCCATAAAATGCTTTATCAAGTCTGTAGACATGATTAGGAAATTTTGAATCTACAAAACCTGGAGGTTGTTCAACATATACCTCTTCTTCCAATTCTCCATTGAAAAAAGCACTTTGCACATCCATTTGAAAGACTTTAAACTTCTTGTGAGCAGCATAAGCCAAAAATATCCTTATGGCTTCCAATCTAGCAACTGGTGCAAATGTTTCATCATAATCAATTCCCTCCTATTGAGAGTATCCTTTTGCACCCAGCCTTGCTTTATTCCTTGTAATTATGCCATCACTGGCAGTTTTATTTCTGAACACCCACTTTGTTCCAACAACAGACCTGTTCTTTGGTCTTGGCACTAGGGTCCAGACTTTATTTCTTTCAAATTCATTTAACTCTTCATGAATTGCTTGCACCCAATCAACATCTTGAAGAGCTTCTTCCACTTTCTTTGGTTCAGTCTGAGAAAGGAAAGAATGATAGAGACATTTATTTGATGTAGCTGTTCTAGTTCTGACACCTGCATCAGGATTTCCAATAATTAAGTCAGGTGTATGTGCTTTAGTCCACTTCCTTGCAGATGGAAGGTTATCTCTAGAACTGGATGCTCCCCCATGATTCATGCTGTCTCCATCAACATTTTCTGATGCTCCCCCTGAAATTATGCTCTCTGAGTTGGATCCTTCAGAATTTGAGTTTCCAGAAATATCAGGATATGAGTTTCCAGAATTATCAGAACTTGGCCCATCAGAATTTGAAGAGCCTGTTGATGCTTCTTGAGATGTGGTTGTATCTTCAGTATGCTCCCTCTGCACAGGTGCATCTTCCTTTGGGATAGTCACCACAGTTTCAATAACATCAGAGTTTAATCCATCAGAGTTTGCAGTATCAGGATTTAGACTGTCAGGATTTACAGAATCAGAATTTAAAACTTCATTTTCGAATCTCAGCTGATCATGATTATTGAAATCTTCAAGTCCAGTAATCTTCTTATCATCAAAAGAGACATTGATAGATTCCATGACAACCCTTGTTCTTAAATTGTAGACTCTGAAGGCTTTTGTAGAAAGTGGATATCCAACAAAAATTCCTTCATCAAATTTGGATATCTGTTCAGGATGAGTCTTAAGAACAAAACACTTGCATCTAAATACATGAAAATACTTCAGATTTGGCTTCTTTTTCTTCACCATCTCATATGGTGTTTTTCCACGCTTGTTGATAAGTGTAGCATTCTGAGTAAAACAAGTAGTCTGCACAGCTTCAACCCAAAAGTAGGTTGGTAACTTTGCTTCATCAAGCATAGTTCGTGCAGCTTCAATAAGAGTTCTATTCTTTCTTTCAACAATTCAATTTTGCTGTGGAGTTCCAGAAGCAGAAAATTCCTGCTTTATTCCATGGTTTTTGCAGAACTCTTCCATAATCAAATTCTTGAACTCAGTACCATTATCACTCCTTATGATTTTTACAGAGTCTTTGACCAATTTATCCAGTTGTTTGACATGATCAATCAAGATAGATGAAGTTTCACTTTTTGCGTGCAAGAAATACACCCATGTGTATCTAGTGAACTCATCCACTATGACCATAACATATTTCTTCTTTGCAATAGACATGACATTCACTGGACCAAATAGATCAACATGTAGTAGGTGATAAGGCTCAAGAATTAATGATTCAGTCTTTCTCTTCAAATAAGATTTTTTTTTGATTTTCCTTCTGACATGAATCACAAATGCCATCAGGAGCAAATACTGATTTTGGCAGTCCTCTCACAAGATCTTTCTTGACTAGTTCATTTATATTATTAAAATTTAAATGAGAGAGTTTCTTGTGCCAATCCCAGCTTTCTTCAATTGATGCCCTACTCAACAGACAGATTGCAAAACCATCAGTACTTGTTGAAATCTCCCTAGAAGGAGATTTGTCCTAATATTATAATTCAAATTGTTTTCAAGTTTCTTCGTTTATGATTCTAATTTTTCTTTTTATAATAATTTGATAACATTGTATATTATTTTCCTAAAATTAAATATTTTTTCATTAGATAAAATTTTATAAATCCTTTCAAATTATCGACCAATATAATATTTTACTTTAAATAGCATAAAATGAATAAATCAAATGCTACAATAGTCAATTGATATATATATATATATTTATATATATATATTATCAATTGACTTAATATTATAAACACCTCCAAGAGATTGATTTTTATTAGTAAAAGATATTACAAAATTTTGCTATATTCTCGTCGAACTCGTAATTTAAATTTTCTAAACCTAGACAACGAAGATGCATTTTCGGCTGGATCATGTAGTCAAATTTCGAGTATTTCTTAAAAAATGGGTCAAGTTATGAATTCTAATTCGAAATAAACCAAAATACATTAACTATTTATAATACTAGTATATCTAAATATTTAGTACACATATAGAATAATTATTTAAGTGATTTTTTTTGATAGTTTTAAGAAAAAAATTAATTATATGTTCAATCTATTTGCTTTTTAAAATACAAAATTTATATTAAAAACGTACGATACATATTTTTTAAACTAAAAATTATTTAGTAAATACAGTAATGATCCGTGTATGTGCTATGCTTAACTTTATATCTTTAATTCAAGTTTTTAAAATTCAATCTATAAATATTCTAGTTAATATGTTTGAATTTAAATAAAATATGTTTGAATTTATGACATTCACATAATATATGTATGATAAAGAACACAAAGGACAATATGTTGTAGTGATATGAGAATTTATAGGTGAACCTGAAAGACTCAAGTTCAATTCTCACCAACAATATTTTTTAATTTAAATATTAAATAAACTTTAGCTAAAATATGAGTTACACTATTACACTTCCTCCTAGCAAATTTGAAGCAACAAAATTCAAATAATGGGTCATTTGGCAAATATGAGTGATTTATATCTGATTGATTAATATTTCTGAATATATGAATAAATCATATAATCTGAACTATGAATAAATAATGTTATTTAACAAATAAACTTTACACTATCTGAATGTCATTTTTACTCAATTTTATTTATTTAATTTATACAAATTTAAAATAAATTTAATTCTCGAGTCATATAATAAATTTCAATAAAATGCGTGCATGCTTCTTTTTTGTAAATAATTGAAATAAATATTTGAACATTTAAAAATTAATTTTTAAAATCAAAAAAATCGAATGTCAAATCAGTCAAAACCAATGTGGCAATGTCATTAATTTTTGACATCATTATTATATAAATATATACTTTTTATGACAACCTTCTGTATATTTTTTAAAATAACAATAATAACCATTAACTTTGTAACGACCGAGAATTTTGCGTCGTAATTAAGAAAGTAAAGTATGTGTTATGTGATGAGATTATAATTATGAGATTAAGTGGTGATTATTTGTCTTATCTGTATACAAGAGTTAATGATCGTGGATAAAAACGTTCCAATTTAAGAGTCAGCTTAGAAATTAAGCTTGGTGTCGGGCCGTCAGGTAGAACGGAACCCGTCCTAATATGGAATTAAATAATATAAAATATGAATTATATGTGAAGTGAATGAATAAAGTATTTTGTCTTAAGAGGCGTGTTGATTGGCAAAGATAATGAGAAGCTTAATCGTAATGCTGAACGTCGGGCCGTCAGGCTGAACGTGACCCGGTACGCGTTAAAAATGTCATTTTCAATAATTCTTGACTTCCCGAGAGAGATATATTTTATATTTAGTCTTTGTTTTATTTTAGTAAAAAGATGGACAAGTAAGAATGAAAAAGGAATTAGAAGTTTACCAAAGTGCCCTTGTTTTTGAGTGCTATATAACCTCACTCCCTTCTTTTTCTTTCTTCTTCTTGCTCCCGTGACATCATTTCTCTCTTCTCTCTTTTCTCCCCTTCTCTCACTCGAACCCTCTCACTCTCTCTCTCGGCTTTCTTCAATCTCTCTCAGTATACCTCTCTTTTCTTTGATCAAACACACCAATCATCCCTAAATCTTCTTGTTAAACACTTATTTGTAGGTAGAAGTGTGTGTATGTGTGTATACCCACTTGCATGTCGATGTGTGTGTGTGTTGTGGGTGCTCGGTGTGTGTGTTCACCCGAGAACCACATGGTTCTTGCTATTTGTTGTTGATATCATCTTGTTAAGCTTGATTCTTTGTAAACAAATGATAGAGAAGATGTGCATGTTAGTTCTTTTTGTGTAATTGATGGAATCGGGGGCTTCGTGGTTGGACACCCTCGAATGAGGGCACCACCGAGATGCCACCGCCACCGGTGATGAACTCCGGTGAACCGGTGGTGAGCTATGATGTTAAAAAATTGAGCTCTAGAACCTTAAGACCATATATTTGAGTTGCATGTGATGTTTTGATTAAAAAGGGCCGAATGACCATTATCATTTTTAAGGAAATCAAGTTGATTGTGGTAAAATGCATGATTTAATGATTTGATGTTAAAAAATAGGATGATTTGTGATTCAAGGAGTAAGAATATCAAGTTGCATGTTTTGTTTTTGAAAAAGGCCGAATGGTTTTAATCTTTAAAGTTGTTTGATTTGAGTAAACTTGTTTAAAGTGATGATGGATTGTTATTAGATTGAAAAGGAATGAAATTATTGTTGCATGCTAAGTTTAGGTTCGAATTTTTGTGTTAATAAGAAAGGAAATCGATTTTTGTAAGATAATCTTGGTAAAACTAAGTATAAATAGCCTAAAAGTGTTTGCATGTTAGTTTTAAAGAGGATCAAGATATGCATGTCATTGATTTGTCCTTGAGATGTGAATTTGAGTTATTGCCGAATGAAATTGAGTTAAAAGGGACTAATTTGATGAATGAATAGATGCATGTTGTAATTTAGGTGAAAATCAATTGTGTTAAGGAACTTAGTTGGCTTACTTGATAAAGATAAAGTGTTTGATATCGTGATAAGTTGAAATTGAATTGTATGCGCGCAAGTATGTATGAATTGGTTCGGATTTTTATGAAGAAGGATGATACTTTAATATCTTTGAATGAGTTGTGTGTATGTATGTGAGTTAAAGTGAGAATTTGATTAATTTTGTGTGATAAGGCCGAATAGGCCATAAAGAATGAAAGTCAAATTACTTGGTTTTTATGATTAAAAGGATGATTGGAAGTGTATAAGTAAATATTTATGAATTTGTTGCTTGATTATAGTATGTGGCTCGAATTAAGGAGCAAAAGAAAAGGGAACTAAGTTGATTGATATAAGTGATAGTTATGAACGTAAATGTTTGGTTGTAAATAGGTCTTGTACTCGTAAAAGAGTCGTGTTAGTTTGATTTGAGAAATGGCCAAGGTCAAGCGAGTACGCTTTGATTACTAAGTATATAAGGATATAAAAGCTACGAGAAAGGAATATGCTATGTGCTATGTGCTAAATGTTATGTGCTTATATGTATAAGTTATATTCGTATGCTCGAGTCAAGGATATAATCGAGTTATCGTATAGTGTGATCGTTCCGGGAACGAGAGTTGAGAATCTGATTAAGATTTTGGTTTTATTGTAGATTCGGAGCGTGAGGGCATTCAGGCTAGGAAAGGAAAGGATTTACTAGGTGGCAGTAGTTCAACCCTCAGGAAAGCAAATTCAGGCAAGTAACTCTGATTACTTGTGTAAATGATTAAGGAAATGTTGTTCACACCATGTAGAGTATTAAACTGTTAAAATATGAAACCCTTGCTTTATGAAACCCTGATAATGATTTGAAGTACCCTTGTTCTTGATAACCTGTTATTGATAATCCTATTGATTTCACCCTTTGATAATCTGTCTTTCTGTTCAAGTTACCTATAATGCCATGAATCATATTGAACCTATTGATTATCTTGGTTAACTCTGTTTAATGATACCCTGTTTCTCTTGATCACCCTATTGATCCCTAATTCAATGCTGATCCTTCTAATTTAGTGCCTTGTTGTCCCTGATACAGAATTCTTGCGAATTGTTCCTTGCGTATCTTTGATTCACTCCTTGAACCTTGTTTCTTTAAAATCTGATTTAACAATGAGTTTCGACTTGAAAGAGTCCGAATGATTTCAAATGTTTGGTAATGATAAAAATGGATTTTTGAAAACCTATTTGCTTTTCCAACTCAAGGTTTTCCAAATGAATTCCTGATGGATTGGATTGAGACGTAAGAGGCTAGTGGGACTAGTCCAGTCATGGTAAGAGGCTAGTGGGACTAGTCCAATTTAAGGCTGAAATTATGTCGATTGGTACCTTAAAGACCGGAATGGAGGTCGATACGGGCTGATCACCCGTATATAATGAAATGGAAAGATAAAGTGATCCAATCAAGGGTTCTAATTGAATATTTAAAAGGGAACTGAAACTTTTATTCAGTAAATTGATTTTGGAAATGAAAATGGTTTATATTGCTTTGAAAAGAGTTGATTATATCATTGTGGAGCTTAAGGCTTGAGAACCCTGATTCTTGAAATTATTGATCATATGATTGATTCTATATCTTGAAATACTGTTGCTTTCCTCTATCGAAAGATCTATTTTGATCCTATAATGATTTGTGATGAATGTCGGCTCTCGTCCTGCTTCGAGCCTTGTTACTTGAAAGCCCTACTATTCTTTAGATACCTTTCCTTATCCAAAAAAAAAAATGGAAATCTGCCACCTAGATTAATTAAAGTAGAATGCCCTAGTCTGTTCAAGCATATGGAGATTTGATATTGTAGAACTGCTATATAGTTACTTGCTGAGTTTTATACTCATTTGTTTTGTCTTAATCTAACCATGGCAGTTAAGCAAGAAGATGGCCAGGCTTAGGCGCACTGCTCGTAAGAGCGTACCTGGTGGTCCCTACCGTGTTGAGGGCTTCCGGTTGCCAGAGCAGGTAGTGGTTTTTATGAGTGAGCTCGCGCCTAGAAGGAGGTGTATAAAGATACAATGGGTTATCTGTCGGTTCCCAGCCGGAATCGATGTTGTTTATTTAATAATATTTTGGGTTTGTAAGTTATATTTTATGATTGCTAGTTGTAATCTTGTCTCATACTTTATCCTGTTGATCCTGTTAGTAGTTAATCGGGGTTTATGCATATTTAATTATTAGAATAGAGGTGTATGAGTCCTCATTTCCTAACCCCGAGATTGAGGGCGTCACAAACTTCCCATTGAAGTGCGTACGTGAACTAGAGTACCAATTTTATATGTTGTATATGCAAGGCAAACACCTGAACGAGTTTAGGTAACTTTTTGGAAATGAATTGTCAGATATATTTGATAATGTCATATGTAATATGATTTGTGATTAGTTTTCAGATCTTACATAACATGACAGATCAATACTTAACTGGAAATCAACACTTATACTGAAGACAGAACTTAAGATATCAGAACTTAAGTTATCAGAACTTAAGGTTCAGAAGATATTTATCAGGAGATAATATCAGGACTTAAGATGACTTTCAGATAAGGCAGGCGGCTGATTGAAAGGAAAGAAGATCGAGACTAAGACAGAAAGAATTGTGCATGAAGAAGGAATTCTATGAAGAATAGAAAACTTGGAAGAAAAGATAACTAGTTGATATATTTTAGGAAGCAGAATTATATTTCATATCAATTAGAAGATTATCTTGTAACTGTGTAGTATATAAACACAGACATAGAGTTTACACTATAAGTGTTACGATTATCGAAGTTATTATTCTTTGTAACTCTAGCAGCTCTCGTGATAATTTGTTCATCACTGAGAGAGGACAGTTCCATATTGTAACAGAGTTTATTGTGTTGAATAAAATCTATTTTCTGTTACTTGAGTTCTTATATTCGATTTGATTGTGCTAAACACTGTATTCAACCCCCTTCTACAGTGTGTGTGACCTAACAAGTGGTATCAGAGCCTTCTGTTAACACACAAATAGTTTAAGATCCAAAATCAATCATGTCTGAAGAAGAAACTCCAACCAAGCCCACCAAAACTGAAGATCCTCCAAAAACTGTAACTCATAGTCGATATGAGACTGTAAGAGTTCCCATGTTGAAACCTTCTGTGTATTCCATATGGAAAGTGAAGATGGCTATGTTTCTGGAAGCTACAGATCCAGAATATCTCGACAGGATTTATGAAGGACCACATATGCCAACCAAACTTTCTGTGGAAGTTGCAGCTCAGCCAACAAAGTCTGTACCAAAGGATAAAAGTGATTACACTGCTGAAGATATCTCATCAATTGCAAAGGATGCAAAGGTAAGACACTTGCTGCATAGTGCCATAGACAATGTCATGTCAAACAGGGTAATTAATTGCAAGACTGCAAAAGAGATATGGGATGCTTTGAAAATAAGGTGTCAGGGAACTGATTCAATCAAAAAGAACAGGAAGACAATACTCACTCAAGAGTATGAGCACTTTGACTCAAAGCCTGATGAGTCATTAACTGATTTATATGACAGATTTGTCAAACTCTTGAATGATTTGTCACTAGTTGACAAAGAGTATGATATTGAAGATTCAAATCTTAAGTTCCTGTTAGCTCTTCCTGAAAGATGGGATTTGAAGGCCACAATAATAAGAGATAACTATAATATTGATGAAACAACTCTTGATAAAATTCATAGGATGCTCAAGACTCATGAACATGAGATGGAACAAAGAAGCAAGAGGAATGGAAGAAAGTCAAGAACAGTTGCCTTTGTGGCTGAGGAGGAAAATCCCAAAGTAGTTGCCTCAAGAAAAGGAAAGGAAAAAGCTCTCATCACAAAGTTTGATACTGAGTCATCAAGTTCTGATAGTGATGATGACTCAGAAACTGAAAGTATACCTGAGATGGACCATGATGAGGAGATGATGAAGCTGTGTGCTCTTATGGTGAAAGGGATCACAAAGATTGCGTATAGAAAATTCAGAAGAGGAAAGAAGTTTTCCAGGAAAGGTGCAAGTTCTGAAAAGAAAGGTTTCAGAAAATCTGAAGGCAAAGGAGGAAGGTCTGACAGAGGAGATTACTCAAATGTTAAATGCTACAACTATGGTGAGAAAGGCCACATATCTCCAGATTGCAGAAAAGGGAAAAGTGACAAAGAAAAGGCTCTTGTCACAAAGAAGAAAAGCTAGTCAGATGCTTCAGATTCTGAGGATGAGGAAAACTATGCCTTGATGGCAAATGCTGATAGCAATTCTGATACTGCTGACTTAAAGGTACCTCAAAATACTTATGCCTTTCATACTGATGATATTACTGAGTTGAGAAGATATCTTAAAACCATGTTCATTAGTTATAAAGATCAAACTTTAATATGTGAAAGATTAACTTCTGAAAATCTTGCTTATAAAAGGAGGAATGATTATTTAGAAAAGGAGTTAGTCATGTTCCATCAAACTCAGAAAGATAGAGATGTGCCTTTTATGTTAGGGATGAATTGTTAAAAATGAATGGATCTCTAAAAACTGAGTTAGAAAATGAAAGAGAGATTATCAGGACTTGGACTAACTCTGGTAAAGCAACTCAGGATATTCTTAGTAGTGGAAACTGGAAAGAGGGCTTATGTTATGGAGATGGTAAGAACAGTAAGGGAACTGTAGAAACTGAGCCTATAGTTGTTAAACAAAACCAAAGGTAAATCTTGTTAAGTTTGTAACTGCAAAGTCTGATATTGATAAATCAGAAGTTAAGGAGAAAATAACTTCTGACAAACCTAAACAGGATAAGCCAACTGAAGTTAACATAGGCTTAAAGACAAAGAAGCAGCTTAAGCATAAGCTGAAAGACGTTAAGAATGTAAACAAGGTAAAGCCACCTAGGAAAAATAGGAATGGAAAGGAAGGTGTGAACAAAAGTAAAAATTATAAGCCTGTTCCTAATACTCCTAGAAAAACATGTCATAACTGTGGAAATTCTAACCATCTAGCTTCTTTTTGCAGGAAGAATAAGAATATAAACTCCTTACCTTCAAAATCAGGAGTTAAGAGTCAGTCTGTTAAATATAAGCCATAAAATCCTTGTTTTCATTATGGTAGTTTATGGCATTCTATTTATACTTGTAAGGAATATCATAGTTTGTACTATGATTATTATCAAATAAAACCTCCGGTAAAGAAATTTAGCATTATTCCTTCTAGTGTAAGTTCTGATGCAAAGTATGATATTGCAAATTCTAATAATAAAACTGTTAACATAAACTCTGATGCTAAATCCGCTGCAAATGTTAAGAAACTTAAAGAGGCCAAATGATCCAAGCAAGTCTGGGTCCTTAAAACTAATCATTAGTGGTCTTTGTGATTGCAGGGCAACAGGAAGAACATCCTAGTTCTGGACAGTGGATGTTCAGGACATATGACTGGAAATAAAGCCCTGCTATCAAACTTTATGGAGAAAGCTGGCCCAGGTGTTTCTTATGGAGATGGCAACATTGGAAAAACTCTGGGATATGGCAATATCAATCTTGGGAATATCATCATTGAAAAAGTAGCTCTGGTCTCAGGACTTAAATACAATCTGCTGAGTGTAAGTCAAATCTGTGACCTAGGTTATCATGTGGATTTCTTTGAAGAACACTGTGAAGTTGTAAGCAAATCTACAGGAAAAGTTGTTCTAAAAGGATACAGGCATGGTAACATTTATGAAGCCAAGCTTTCAACAAGTACTAATGGTTCTGCAATCTGTCTGTTGAGTAGAGTATCAATTGAAGAAAGCTGGGATTGGCACAAGAAACTCTCTCATTTAAATTTTAACAATATAAATGAACTAGTCAAGAAAGATCTTGTGACAGGATTGCAAAAATCAGTATTTGCTCCTGATGGACTTTATGATTCATGTCAGAAGGCAAAACAAAGAAAATCTTCATTCAAGAGCAAGACCGAATCATCAATTCTTGAGCCTTATCACCTACTACATGTTGATCTATTTGGTCCAGTTAATGTCATGTCTATTGCAAAGAAGAAATATGCTATGGTCATAGTGTATGAGTTCACCAGATACACATGGGTGTATTTCTTGCACACAAAAAGTGAAACTGCATCTATCTTGATTGATCATGTCAAGCAACTGGATAAATTGGTCAAAGATTCTGTGAAGATCATAAGAAGTGATAATGGCACTGAGTTCAAGAATTTGATCATGGAAGAGTTCTGCAAAGACCATGGAATAAAGCAGGAATTTTCTGCTCCTGGAACTCCACAATAAAATGGAGTTGTTGAAAGAAAGAATAGAACTCGTATTGAAGCTGCACGAACTATGCTTGATGAAGCAAAGTTGCCAACCTACTTTTGGGTTGAAGCTGTGCAGACTGCTTGTTTTACTCAGAATGCAACACTCATTAACAAGCATGGAAAAACACCATATGAGATGGTGAAGAAAAAGAAGCCAAATCTGAAGTATTTTCATGTATTTGGATGCAAGTGTTTTTTTCTTAAGACCCATCCCGAACAGTTATCCAAATTTGATCTAAAAGCCGATGAAGAAATTTTTGTTGGATATCCACTTTCTACAAAAGCCTTAAGAGTCTACAATTTAAGAACAAGGGTTGCCATGGAATCTATCAATCTCTCTTTTGATGATAAGAAGATTATTGGACTTGAAGATTTCAATGATCATGAACAGCTGAGATTCGAAAATGAAGTTTTAAATTCTGATTCTGTAAATCCTGATACTGCAAACTCTGATGGATTAAACTCTGATGTTATTGAAACTGTGGTGACTTCGCCTAAGGAGAATGCACCTGTGCAGGGGGAGCATACTGAAGATCCAACCACATCTCAAGAAATATCAGAACCTACAACAGGCTCTTCAAGTTCTGATGGGCCAAGTTCTGATAATTCTGGAAACTCATGTTCTGATATTTCTGGAAACTCAAATAATGAAGGATCCAACTCAGCATAATTGCAGGGGGTGCATCAGAAAATGTTGATGGAGACAACATGGATCATGGGGGAGCATCCAGTTCTAGAGAAAACCTTCCATCTGTAAGGAAGTGGACTAAAGCACCTACACCTGACTAAATTATTGGAATTCCTGATGCAGGTGTCAAAACTAGAACAACTACATCAAATGAATGTCTTTATCATTCTTTTCTTTCTCAGACTGAACCAAAGAAAGTGAAAGAAGCTCTTCAAGATGCTGATTGGGTGCAAGCAATGCAAGAAGAGTTAAATGAATTTGAAAGAAATAAAGTCTGGACCCTACTGCCAAGACCAAGGAACAGATCAATTGTTGGTACAAAATGGGTGTTCAGAAACAAAACTGACAGTGATGGCATAATTACAAGGAACAAAGCAAGGCTGGTTGCAAAAGGATACTCTCAACATGAGGGAATTGATTATGATGAAACATTTGCACCAGTTGCTAGATTGGAAGCCATAAAAATATTTTTGGCTTATGCTGCTCACAAAAAGTTTACTGTCTTTCAAATGTATGTAAAAAGTGTTTTTCTCAATGGAGAATTGGAGGAGGAAGTATATGTTGAACAACCTCCAGGCTTTGTAGATTCCAAATATCCAGATTATGTCTACAGGCTAGATAAAGCACTTTATGGACTTAAGCAAGCTCCTAGAGCATGGTATGAGACTTTAGCTCAGTTTCTTCTGGAAAGTGGATTTAACAGAGGAACTATTGACAAGACAATGTTCTACCTCAACCATGGAAAGGACTTACTTTTGGTGCAAATATATGTTGATGTTGTATATTTGTTGTGTACTTGATGATTTCATGAACAAAACACCTTAGTAGATTTTACCTAGTGAAATAATGTAGCACTCGAAGGATAAGATTTATAGTCCCGACGGATGACTCATTATAGTCCCGACGGATGATGACTTATTATCCATCGAGTGAGTAGCTTATGTAACAATAAGTCTGTAGCACAGTTCTGCATTCACCATTGTATAGATTCTGCAAGTAGTATTCAAGTCATGTTGACTTTAACTAGATATGCAGAATAGGTTGATTAATTATACATAGATGATGTCTTGTAATTCTGTATAAATGAAATGAAGTCAAGTGTCAGTTTGCTACCCGAAGGATAACCTATAATGAAGTCGACGGATGATCAATGACTCGACGGATGATCATGAAACCGACGGATAAAGAATTCAAATATCTGTTGACAGTGACAACACAGTCACATGCGTCGAGTGGATGCAAATGGAATGTGGTAGCCTATTCAGCTGGGTTTCGAGAACAAAGAAGCATTTCTATTTCCATGCTATTATGAAGATATTCAAAGATGCTGGAATAGAGTAATGAAGTAGCATTGTAATAGACTAGATAGTTTTTGTTTTATTATCTTGTCTTATTACTTTGTAATCTTGGTGATATATAAACCAAGTAGTAGCAACTAAGACACTATCGATCTAAGCAAGAAAGCAGAGAAACATTTGTAAGCAGGATTCTTAGCATTTCTCTGTAGTCTTAGAAGTTCAATTATTTTAAGCAGCTGTGAGCATTTCTGCACACAGGGTTCTCTCGATATATAATATATATCTCTGGTGGAATCATTCAAATCCATCAGAAAGTTTTTAAAGACTCTTTTTTTTAATTACTTGTGTCTTGATTCACTTAAGTTTTTATTCCGCATTGTGCTGATCAATACACTTATATTTATATTCGAGTTAGAACATTTTTATTTCAAGAAAAAGTTTCAAGAATTCCATTCAACCCCCCTTCTGTAATTCTTGTCATATTGTTAAGGGACTAACAATTGGTATCAGAGCAAGCTCTTAACTTACAAAGAGTTTAAAGATCAAAACAATACAACAAGATGAACAAGAAGGATGTTGGAGTCAAGATCCCTTTTATGGATAAGATAATTACCATCATTGGAAGGTAAAGATGCATCTTAATTTGCTTTCTTAAGATGAGGCTTATGTTGACTGCTTAGAAAAAGGCCCTCATGTTCCAATGAGAGCAGCAACAGGAAATGAGCCATCAGTCCCCAAGCCAAGGCATAAATGGTCTGATCCTGACATTGAACAAGTCAGGAAGGATAAAAAGGCCATGAACATCTTGTTTAATGGAGTTGATGGAGATATGTTTGACAACATTATCAACTGCAAAACTGCCAAGGATGTTTGGGATACAATACAGATAATCTGTGATGGCACTGAGCAAGTTAGAGAAAACAAGATGCAGCTCTTGATTCAGCAATATGAGCATTTTCACAATAAAGAAAGTGAGTCTCTCATTGACATTTTTAGTAGGTTTCAAAAACTACTAAATGCTCTAAAGTTGCATGGAAGGGTCTATCAGACAAAACACTCCAATCTGAAATTCTTTAGATCTTTTCCAAAGGAATGGAAACCAATGACAGTCTCATTAAGAAACTCACAGGATTATAAGGAGTTTACTTTGGAGAGACTGTATGGTATCCTGAAAACCTATGAGCTTGAAATAGAGCAGGATGAAAGGATGGAGAGAGGAAAGAAGAAAGGAGGATCCATTGCACTAGTTGCTGAGTTGGAAAAGGAGAAGGAAGTGAAGATGGAAGCTGTTGAATCAACTTCAAGGGTCTGTGAGAACAAGGGAAAGGGGCTTGCAGTAGAAAGTGAAGATTCTTTGAGCCAAGATGACATGGAAGACATTGATGAACACCTAGCATTTCTTTCCAGGAGATTTTCCAAGCTCAAGAAGAACTTTGGAACAACCAAGCCAAATAGAAACATGGTGGATAAATCAAAATTCAAAGGCTTCAAATGTGGCTTGGCAGGGCACTTTGCCAGTGAGTGTAGGAAGTCAGATTCCAGTAAGAAAAAGTTTGAGCCAGTGGATTATAAGGAAAAATACTTTGAGCTGCTCAAACAAAAGGAAAGGGCTTTCATAACACAAGAAAATGACTGGGCAACAGATGGTCTAGATGAAGATGAAGATGTCAGCTATGTCAATCTAGCCCTAATGGCCAAGTCTGATGAGACATAAACAAGCTCTTCAAGTAATCAGGTAATTACTACAAACCTTGCACATTTATCTAAAGCTAAGTGTAATGATGCCATAAATGACATGTCTACAGAGTTATATCATTTGCGTGTTACACTTAAGTCTCTTACTAAAGAAAATGCTAAAATCAAAGAAAACAATTTGTAATGAGTGAGAGAAATAATGTGCTTGAGTCTCAGTTTATTGATTTTGAAAAATTAAGAATTGAGTGTAAAATTGCCAAGGAGGAATTAACTGAGTCCTTGAAGAAAGAGGAAATTTTAAAGAAGCAGCTCGAGCGTGAATAAGAGGTGATTAAAGCTTGGAAAACATCTAGGGATGTCCATGCTCAAATCACCAAAGTTCAAAGAATTGAGTCTTTCTGTGATGAAGCCTGGAAAAAGAACAAAGAGAAACTAGAACCTAATTTGGTAGATGGAGTGGTTACAGATGTAGACTCGACAGATGATGAGGATCATCCGTCGGATAACAAAAAGTGTTATCCGTTGAATGATGAAAATCCTCATCCATCGGCTGTGAGCAATCCTATCAGTAAAGCCAAACTTGTTAAGCTGAATGAGAAGTATGGGTCTGTTTCCAAGAACTTTGTTTCAGGAGAATCGAGTCAAGTTAAGAAAGGGAAAAAGGCTAATGTTGGTCGCATGACTGTCAAACAATTAAGTGACAGACTTGAAAAAATTGAGGTGAAAACAGGAAACTAAAAAGAAAAACAATAGGAATGGTAAAGTAGGGATTAACAAACACAATAACTACACACCTGATAAATATGCTCCTAAAAAATTCTGTGTCAAGTGTGGTAGTGTAAATCATTTATCTGTTAATTGCAAGTCTGCCATGCCTACTTCCATGTCTGTGCAACCTCAATTTCTTAACATGAATGCCATGCCTCCCATGCCTGTTAATGCTATGTCTACACAGAACATGAATACACAGTTTGCTAATATGCCATTTGCACCTAATCCTTATTATGCTGCATATAGTATGCCACAAATGCCATTTAGCATGCCTTACTAGAATAACATGTTTGCACATAGCATGTCATTTCCTGTTATTCATAATATGCATGATAATTCTGTTGGAATGAATGGTTTCAAAGGCCCAACTAAAATGACTAAAGATGAATTAGAAATTCCTAAGTCAAATGAGAAAAAGCCTAAGAAACAGAAAAAGAAAGCTAACAAGGCAGGATCCAAGGAAACTTGGGTACCAAAATCAACTTGATTTGATTTTGATGTGTGCAGGGAAACATAAAGAATCTTTGGTACTTGGATAGTGGTTGTTCAAGACACATGACTGGTGATTCTACCCTGCTCACAGAGTTTAAGGAGAGAGCTGGCCCAAGTATTACTTTTGGAGATGACAGCAAGGGTTATACTGTGGGATATGGCTTGATTTCAAAGGACAATGTCATCATTGAGGAGGTTGCCTTAGTGGATGGTCTCAAACACAACTTGCTGAGTATCTGCCAGCTTTGTGATAAAGGCAACTCAGTAACCTTCAATTCAGAACCCTGTGTTGACTAATAAAAGAAGCAACAAAGTGGTTCTCACTGGTGTGAGAAAAGGAAATGTGTACCTAGCTGATTTCAACTCATCCAATGCAGAATCTGTAACTTGTCTTCTCAATAAGGCAAGTCAGGATGAAATTTGGCTATGGCACAAGAAGCTATCTCATTTAAACTTCAAGCCATGAATGAGCTAGTGAAGAAAGAACTGGTTAGAGGCATTTCTTAAGTGGAGTTTTCTAAGGATGGACTGTGTGATGCCTGTTAAAAAGGGAAGCAGATTAAAGCATCATTCAGGAAGAAACTTGATTCAACAATTGAAGAGCCTTTGCAACTGCTTCACATGGATTTATTTGGACCAGTCAATGTATTGTCCATCTCAAGAAAAAGATTTTGCCTAGTAATTGTAGATGATTTCTCAAAGTTCTCTTGGACATATTTCCTAAAGTCTAAAGATGAGGCTAGTGAAATCATCATCAATCACATAAGCAAGTCAATAATCATCCTGATTTCAAGGTTAGAAGAATCAGGAGTGACAATGGAACTGAGTTCAAGAATTCTGTCATGAGAGCATTTTGTGAGGAAAATGGGATTCTGCATGAGTTTTCAGCAGCAAGGACTCCACAACAGAATGGAGTAGTGGAAAGGAAGAACAGATCACTTATTGAAGCTGCAAGGACAATGCTTGAAGAATCTAAACTGCCAACATATTTCTGGGCTGAAGCTGTAAATACTGCATGCTACACTCAGAATATTTCTTTGGTTAATCAAGCCAGATACATGACTCCCTATCAATTGTTCAAGAACAAGAAGCCAACTCTAAATTTTCTTCATGTCTTTGGCTGCAAGTGCTATATTCTGAGAAATCAAACTGATCAAAATGGGAAGTTTGATGCTAAAGCAGATGAAGGAATTTTTGTTGGGTATGCTGTTGGTAAAGAATATAGAGTCTACAATCTAAGAACCAACATTGTTGTGGAATCAATACATGTTGTGTTTGATGATAAAAATATTGAAGGACTGAAAGATGGAGATTACCATGAGAGCCTCAAATTCGACAATGTGGAGATGGTTAATGATGATAGTGATGATGAAAGTGATCAAGAAACAGTGTCTAAGGATAATGCAGATAAATCTACTACCAATGAAGCACAAAACTCAACATCTATTGAGTTGCACAATGCTTCATCCGTCGGGAGGCAATCTGTGTTATCCGTCGGGAGACAACCAGCTTCATCCGTCGGCACTCAAAATTCACCATCCGTCGGGTTATCAAAAGGAGCAGGAAGTCAAGATAGATCACCTATAGAAAGTGCCCCATTCTCAAATCAAAGATCCAGAAACTCAGGGGGAGTTTCTAACAATCAAAACTCAATCACACATCAAGACAACAATGAAGTTTCTTCATCTAGAGCTAATCTACCTCAACAAAGGAAATGGACAAAAGATCACCCCTTTGAGCTTATCATTGGTGATGTGTCTTCTAGAGTTCAAACAAGAAGAGCAACTCAGGAAGAATGTCTATACAACAGCTTTCTTTCAAAGGAAGAACCAAAGAAGGTAGAAGAAGCTTTGTTGGATCCTGATTGGATTTTAGCTATGCAAGAGGAGCTAAACCAATTTGAAAGGAATAATGTATGGAAGCTGGTGCCCAAGCCTAAAGGAAAGAATCCAATAGATACCAAATGGGTATTCAGAAACAAGATGGATGAAAATGGCATAGTAGTCAGGAACAAAGCTAGATTGGTTGCTAAGGGCTATTGTATACTTGTTCAAATTTATGTAGATGATATTATTTTTGGCTCTACAGATGAGAAACTTTGTAAAAAGTTTGCCAAATTGATGCAAAGTAAGTATGAAATGAGTATGATGGGAGAACTAACTTACTTTCTTGGCTTACAAGTTAAGCAAGTTAGTGATGGAATATTCATTAGTCAAACTAAATATATTTTTGATCTTTTAAAGAAGTTTGATCTAATGGATTGCACATCTGCAAAAACTCCCATGGCCACTGCAACTAAGCTTGAATTAAATACTACTAAAAAGTCTGTGGATATTTCAAGTTATAGAGGCATGGTTGGCTCACTTCTGTACTTAACAACTAGTAGGCCAAATATAATGTTTGCTACATGTTTATGTGCTAGATTTCAGGCTGATCCTAGAGAATCTCACTTAATAGCTATTAAGAGAATTTTCAGATATCTCAAGGGAACACCAAATCTCGGTATTTGGTACCCTAGAGATTCTGGTTTTGATCTAACTGGTTATTCAGATGCAGATTATGCAGGTTGTAGAATTGATAGAAAAAGTATAACATGAACCTGTCAATTTCTAGGAAACAAGCTTGTGTCCTGGTTCAGTAAAAAGCAAAATTCAGTTTCCACTTCTACAACTGAAGCTGAATATATTGCTGCTGGTAGTTGCTGTGCACATATATTATGGATGAAAAATCATTTGCTAGACTATGGTTTGCAAGTTGAAAGGATTCCTATTTTCTGTGATAACACAAGTACAATTGCCATCACTGAAAATCCAGTACAACATTCAAGGACAAAGCACATAGATATCAAGTACCACTTCATAAGGGAATATGTAATGAATGGTACTGTGGAACTACATTTTGTTCCAAGTGAGAAGCAGCTTGCAGATATCTTTACCAAGCCACTTGATGAATCCACCTTTTCAAGGTTGGTAAGTGAGTTAGGTATGCTTAATTACTCTTAAATCTATCTGAGTTATTTTGCAAGTTGAAATGCAGCCATAAATTTAATTGATTTATCATAGATGAGATTTTGGCTTAGTCAAAATTTACATCTCGACGGATGATCCTTATCCATCGAGTTTGATCATCCATCGATATACTATTTGCTAACAAAAATCAAATATATTTCTGGAATATTTAATGTCTCGACGGATAACGTTTTTTCCTCATTCGTCAAATTGTCTTAATCTCAGCCGTTAATTCCCTGTACATTATCCATCGAGTATACTTATAGTTTGTAAGCATAACATGACGGATAATGAGTGGAATTTTTACAGTTTATTTTTAAACGGCTATTTTAGGCAATTTCTATTGGTTACTTTATTTTACTTTATTATTTTTTCAGTTATTTTTGAGATAGTATAAAAGCTTATTTCATTACAATTGCTTTTCTTTTATCATTCTCAATTCAACTGCTCTAATTTCATTCTCTCTCAAAGCACTTACTCTCTTTCTCTTCAAGATTTTATTCTCTAACAATGGCACCTGTTGTAAAGATTATGTCTCAAACTGGGTTCATTTATGAGAAGAACAATTTCACCGCACTAGTGAATAAGGGTATTCAGCAATCTGGAGACTATCACAAGATGTTGGACTTTGTGAAGAATTGCAAGCTCAGCTATGCCATGCTGGAATCACCCACAATCTTTTGTAAAGTTGTTGAAGAGATGTGGACCACTGCTACCTACAACTCTACAGATAAGACCATCACTCTAACCATTAAAGGTAAAGAATTATGTATCAATAGTGATGTGATAAAAGCATGTTTCAAAATTCCTGATAACAATGTGACTTCACCACACACTGACACTGATATAATCAATATGCTTAATTCCATGCACTATGAATTTCCTACTTCTAAACTGAGTGATATTAGGAGAATGGGTCTTAGGAAAGAGTGGAGTTTCTTGTGTGATATAGTTACAAAGGTTTTCTCAGGAAAGATCAGTAATTTTGATTCAGTGAATATTTCCATGCTTAACATGCTCTACATGCTAGTTACAGATAAATTCTACAATTTCAGTGATCTTTTCTTGTTTGAGTTAGGTTTTAAATTAGGAGAGTTAAATAAAAGAGGTAAGAATGTGTATTATGCTAGATTTCTTATGTTATTAGCTAACCACCTCTGTGAAGAGATTGTGCTTGAGAACCCTAACAACAAACTAGATTGTTGGGTTCAAGAGAGAAGGCTCATTGCAGATTTGAACAGGGCCAATCATCACAAGGATGTGCTAATGTTCTATTTTCCTGTAATGCAAGCACCTCAGGTAAGTGAGGTAAGTTTACCTATCCCTACAACTATTCCAACCTCCACAATTTCTTTGATTTCAAGTGTGGCTATGGAAATTGTGTCAATGACCAAACAGTTGCCTACCAAAGCTGCCAAACCTTCAATTATTTCAAAATCCAAATCAAAGAAAGCCCCCTCTGGTATCTCCCAAAAGATGCCAGTTGAAAAATCCACTAAAGCCAAAGAGGGGAGTGTGAAGGAGGGTAAGTTAGGTGAGGGAAGGGGTGAACATAAAAGAAACCCCAAGAATAAGGTTGGAGAGTTGAATGAACCCAACCTAGCCACACTGCAGTTTCCCAATAAACTGTAGTGCTTAAAAAGGACAAAAGCTCATTTCTAGATGCATCCTCCCAAAAGGATGTAGCTATTGAACAAAGCTCTCAACCAAGAGCACAGGCCAAGAGGGTTAGGGACACAAGCTCACCCCAAACTTATGCCAGAAAGAAGAAATCAAAAACCTTTGGGGATGCACAGGGTACACACACTGTGCAAACTGGTGCTAAAGACACAGTCACTGCACCTTCACAAATTCAGTTTGATGTGGCTCCAATAATTGTGGAGTCATAGCCAAAATCTCTAGTTATAGAAGCACCTCAAACACCAAACTCACCAACAAATTCTCTGGATGTGGATATGATAAACACATCAATTCCTGATTCCCCTTCTTTAACTCTATTAGGGAAGCCAAAATCTAGTGCAAGTGAGCATCATCTTTTAGATGATTTGTTGGCTCACTTGTCAATTCTTTCAGGAACTGTTGTGTCATCTGTGCCTAAAATATCTTCAATCAGCACAGAGTCAACAATAATTTATATTCCCAGCTCATTCATTTCTAATCTCTCGACGGATATTGCTCATCCGTCGAGTAGTGATTGTATCCCGACAGATAAGCCTAACAGCAGTTATCTGTCGGATAGCAAAACCACTCACTCGATGGATATCACTCATCCATCGAGTATCTCTGCACAATTTCAAACTTTAATTATTTCAAGTGCAGAAGATTTAGTGGTTGTACAGTCACTCTTAGGATTGAGAGAGAAGAGTGTTTTGAGTGAGAGTATGGGTTGCTCCCAGGAAAAAGGAGATGAAATGAGTGAAAAATCTGCAATCCATTTCTTCAGGATTGGAAAAAGAGAGTGAGAGGAGTCCCACCTTAGTAGGTGAAGATGATGGTGTGAGGGTGGGGAGCCAGGGTGAGACCCTGATGCAACAAAAGAGAGAAAATGAGAGAAATACAGGTACTGGAGCAATAAGGATGGATGTCATTGCTAGTGAGTCAATGAATGTCCAGGATGCATACAGGGAAGGACTATTTCAGCATCCTAAAGCTGTTATAGATTCCACTTCCCTTGATGCTGAGGCATTTACTCACCCTGTTCCAGCTTATCAACTTCTAACTGAACAGGGCAATGACAATGCAGAAAGGATGCTGAATTTGGTGCATACCACATAGTCTATAATGAGAGCTAAGGATGTCATCACAGCTTTGCCTTCTACAGCTGGTGATGTGGATTATGAGACTGGTGGTTCAGCTGATTTCTTTGGAGATGGGAGTGGGGATAGTGAAGATGAATCAATGGACATAGGGGGAGAAGTAGGCTCAAGTTCAAGGTCAGGTATGCCATCATGGGCATTCTCAAAGCACTGTGATGAGCATTACTTCAAGACAACCCTGATCCAATTAATCAATCAGACCAATACTGCTCTTCAAACCACTACCAATGCCAGCACCAAGAAGCTCCTTCAGGCACATCTAGCCTCCCTGCAACTTCAACAAATCTAAGGCTTCCAACATGCTAGAGATGTGAATACTATGAATAATGATATTGAGGAGATGAAAAAGGCTATTTCAGACATGATAGATTCTAAACTTCCAGAGGCTACAATGTTTGACATCAAGAGGTAATTAAGGAAAAAATCTGATATGTCAACCAAGATAGATGCCTTGGACACAAGAATGTCAGCCATGGAAGCATCTTTAACTGCCATTCATCTCCATCAAGCCCAACAGACTGATCTACTTTAAAAACTGGTGGCTGCTCAAACCCCCTCCTCTGCTCAACTTGATGATAACAAAAAGGGGGAGAGAGGATCAAGTGAGGGGGAGAGGCTTCAAATTCAAATCACTAAAGTAATTGTACCTTCAATTACTATCTCAAAGCCATCAGTTACAGATAGTATAGATCTGATCAATGCAGCAGCAGCCAACTTAAGAGCAGCTGATAAGGAAAAGTTGAGTTTAGTCAACTGGGAGAAGATTGATGAAGAAATACATAAGAAGTTTGAACTTGTCAAGGAGCCAGTTAAGTCAGCCATCCATCACTCTCAAGTCAAGCAAATTAGTGTGAATGAGATGAGCATGAATTATCTGGAAAGATGACAACCTTCCTGCATCAAATCTCCAAAGGCTGAAACAATTCTTAAACCAAGGGTAAACTACTCAAAATCATCATTAAAAAATACTCTAGACACTGTGTATGAGACACCTAAGCCTGAAGAGAAGAAGCTTCTGTCAAGATCAATTGCTTTATACAAAGATCCAGCTGATTCAGCTTCCAAAAGGAGAATTGCCAAGATTTTCAAAAATGGGAAAAAAATTTGTGTGGTGGTTGGACATCCTCAATTTGCTCAAGCAAAGAGAGAAGAAAAGGCTAGATTGAAGCAGGAAAAGAAGTAAGCTGCTCTGGATGCTAAAAAGACTAAACAAAAGAAAGAGAAGATTGCTATCTTGGCCAAGCTACATGCTGTAAATTCATCACAACAAATTTCTTCTCAACCATCTGAAGCTATTAAATCAAAGAAGCAAGTTGAACAACTGAAGAAATCTCCAAGAAATAAGGAATTGACTAAAAGAACTAAAAGGAAACTGGATATTGTTGATAAGGAATTGGAAGATCAATTTCCTAAGGAATCCACACCATCTACAACTCAAGCATCAAAGCCCTCTGTGATATTTGAAGATATCAGGATGGTGGATCCTTACAGGAATATTCATGGGGAACCTATTGTGCCCAAGGATGAGCCAATAGAATGGGAGAACATACCAATTCCCGACTTCAATCTACCAATCCTTAGCAAGCCAAAAAGAACAAAGTCAAGAGCAGTCAAGAAAGTGAAGCTGTCACCTCTCAAATCCAAGTCTCAAGTCAAAGCTCATTCTAAAGTCAGTAAGGGAGACTATCTGTACTTGTGTGACATCAAAGAATTTTATGACCTAAACCTCTATCTGGATGAACTAGATGAAGTGAGAGGAATTGATGCATAAAGAAACCTACCTGAAAGGTTAGTGTTCAAGTACAAAGGAGGAAAGGAGATTCAGTGGCCTCTTCACATGATCCTTCAAGAAAGCCAAGTTGTACTGATTAAAGTTTATTCATCTTTCAAGAAGAACTTTGAGTTCAACATTACTGCAAGAAGATTGGTATTGAAGAAGATTGAAGAACTAAGGAGTGTTAGAGCTAAAGATGCACTCCCAAAGAATCTAATCATCCCTTACACAGGGAGAATAGTGCATCTAAGGCCCTACTGGCTGATGGAGTTCATAGATGACAAAGGTGTGAGAAGATTCTTCAGATTAGAAGACCAATTGAGCATCTCTAGCAATGAGACTCTTTTAGAAATGCAAGGAAAGCTAAATCTCTCAGAATCTGATGAACTGGAATTCCACAGGCAGCTCCAAAATTAGATTGAGGAAAACAACAGAAAGCTTGGAAAGAGATCCAGACCTTCAAGAAACTAGAAAAATCTGCTCAGGCTAGAGGAGCATCTTGAAAAATGATTGTGAGCAAAACTTTGTACATTTATGTTATTTGAAGCACTTTTCAGTAATATCTACTTTCTCTTAAAGTTATATTCTTAGGGTGTTTTGTTATCATCAAGTATCTCTTAATTTATGGCTACAATTCCAGTAGACATAAATTGGGGGAGATTGTTGTGTATTTATTGTGTACTTGATGATTTCATGAACAAAATACCTTAGTAGATTTTACCTAGTGAAATAATGTAGCACTCGACGGATAAGATTTATAGTCCCGATGGATGACTCATTATAGTCCCGACGGATGATGACTTATTATCCATCGAGTGAGTAGCTTATATAACAATAAGTCTGTAGCACATTTCTGCATTCACCATTGTATAGATTCTATAAGTAGTATTCAAGTCATGTTGACTTTAACTAGATATGCAGAATAGGTTGATTAATTGTACATAGATGATGTCTTATAATTCTGCATAAATGAAATGAAGTCAAGTGCCAGTTTGCTACCCGATGGATAACCTACAATGAAGTCGACGGATGATCAATGACTCGACGGATGATCATGAACCTGACGGATAAAGAATTCAAATATTTGTTGACAGTGACAACACAGTCACATGCGTCGAGTGGATGCAAATGGAATATGGTAGCCTATTCAACTGGGTTTTCGAGAACAAAGAAGCATTGCCATTTCCATGCTATTATGAAGATATTCAAAGATGCTGGAATAGAGTAATGAAGTAGCATTGTAATAGACTAGATAGTTTTTATTTTATTATCTTGTCTTATTGTTTTGTAATCTTGGTGATATATAAACCAAGTAATAGCAACTAAGACACTATCGATCTAAGCAAGAAAGCAGGAAAAACATTTGTAAGCAGGATTCTTAGCATTTCTCTGTAGTCTTAGAAGTTCAATTGTTGTAAGCAACTGTGAGCATTTCTGCACACAGGGTTCTCTCGATATATAATATATATCTCTGGTGGAATCATTCAAATCCACCAAAAAGTTTCTAAAGACTCTTGTTTTTAATTACTTGTGTCTTGATTCACTTAAGTTTTTATTCCGCATTGTGCTGATCAATATACTTATATTTATATTCGAGTTAGAATATTTTTATTTCAAGAAAAAGTTTCAAGAATTCCATTCAACCCCCCTTCTGTAATTCTTGTCATATTGTTAAGGGACTAACAATAGATGATATCATTTTTGGTTCTACAAATGATAGACTTTGTTAGAAGTTTTCCAAACTGATGCAGTCAAGATATCAAATGAGTATGATGAGAGAACTTAACTATTTTCTGGGCCTTCAAGTCAAGCAGAATGAAGAAGGAACTTTTATTTGTCAATCTAAGTACACCAGAAATTTGTTGAAGAAATTTGGAATGCAGGATTGTTCAAGTGCATCCACTCCTATGGCCACTGCAACTAAGTTGGATAAGGATACTGGTAAATAAGTAGATATTACTGATTATAGAGGTATGATTGGCTCTCTACTCTATCTAACTGTAAGTAGACCTGATATCATGTATGCTACATGTCTTTGTGCAAGATTTCAAGCAGATCCAAGAGAACCTCACTTAACAGCTGTGAAAAGAATTTTTAAGTATCTTAAGGGTACAGCTGATCTGGGATTGTGGTATCCTAGAGAATCAGACTTTAAGCTAATAGGTTACTCAGATGCAGATTTTGCAAGATGCAAAATTGACAGGAAAAGCACAAGTTGAAGCTGCCAATTATTTGGAGGCAGATTGGTTTCTTGGTTTAGCAAGAAATAGAAGTCAATTTCCACATCAACTGCAGAAGCAGAATACATTGCTGCAGGAAGCTGTTGTGCACAGATTCTTTGGATGAAGAATCAATTACTGGATTATGGGTTAGAATTTTCTAAAATCCCTATTTATTGTGATAATCAAAGTGCTATTGTTATGACAGGTAATCCAGTTCAGCACTCAATGACAAAGCACATCAGCATTAGGTACCACTTCATAAGGGAACATGTGGATGAAGGTACAGTGGAATTGCATGTTGTTCCTACAGATCAACAACTAGCAGATATCTTCACAAAACCACTATGTGAAGCTACTTTTATAAGATTGGTAAATGAACTTGGAATGGTTTCAGGTTCTTTATCTAAATATGTTTAGTTTATGTTCTGATACATCAGACTTTATGATCAGTATTTACAGATATTACTATTTTTGTGTATTCTGTGCTTAAATTGAAAATTACTTAAGTGCTGATTGTTGTCTGATGTGAAATTCTAAACTCTGATAGTGATATGAATATTTATGTGACTATTCAATCCAATGAGAATAATTGTGTTAGATGCTGACCTAGTAATCTTTAATATACTAAAGATCCCATGTTTGAAGTAATCATTTATGTGGAAATCTATTAATACAAGCAAATTCTGATATTGAGCTTAGTTAAGTTTACTTTGTGTATCATATTACTAAGTCAAAAACTAGAATAGTGCTTCTTATTTGTTAAGTTCTAATGTTAGTAAATCTGGTGAATGTACTAAGTGCTGATAAGCCTCACTTATCAAAAGAAAAAGAAAAGAAAAGAAATAAAAATCAGGTACTCCTTTGAGATCTAGAGTAAAAAATGTGGAAGGGACGACCCAAGTGCATTGCTGGTATTAAGTAATATGCATTAGAAAAGCTAAATAAAATTTTCTTGGAGACTTTTCACACTCTATGATTACTGGAGAAATACTCTGATAACAACATAAATTATGATAAGCAGTCGTGACTCACTTACACTGGGAAGCCACTGTAAAATAAAATTTCAAAAGATGCATAAAATGAGCACAAAATAGTTGAGGTGGACTCATACATGAACTCATTCTCAAGTAGACTTCAGAATAATGACAGATTTTAAGTAAAGTTCTTAGTTATGCCTTATTTATAAGATGTACTGAAGTGAATAAGACTTTACTCTTTGTCTGATATTTAGCTTAATACACACACTTACACTCCATATGAATAATGAAAATTACTGTGGTGATCAATGTTGTTTTAGATGAACAGTTTATGTGTCAGATTGCATAAATTCTGAGGACAAGTTCTGATGAAAGTTCTGATGATTAAGTTCTGATGAAACCATATCAGTATTTGTGTGAAGCATTACAGGAATACACATTCACTTTTCGAGTTAAGGAGCCATATTTCGATGACTTTGAAATCCTGATAATAATCAAGTCTTGATGCTGTCGTGACAATATTTATTTACTTGGTTTATTTTTAGTCATCTTGAACGATAATATTTTTACAGAAAATTGGTTAATGTGAGATAAAACAGTCATAATCATTATGGGTTAATGGTTAGCGTGTGTCTTAAAAACCTGCATGCGTACAGTAATTATTATAATATTCCGTGCCCATTAACTCTGGCTTTAGATCTTTTACTGACTGTTATTATTACACATCAGTCTAGGGAGTCGAGGGGTCATTGTTTTTACTTGTAGTGTTTAACCAGTTCTCATGTCCCTTGGTATTCCATTGGCTATTTAAACCAACCATTCATTCCAGCCAAAATATTTTTTTTCTTTCAAACTCACTCTCTTTTCATTCATACCAACAAAAATGGTCCGTTTCAACATGTTTTTGAACTATGAAACCTTTCACATCGAGTTGAGTTGTGATGAATGGCAACAGGAGTGGTATGTCACCGCCATTCCTGACGAACTTTGGAACTCACTTCCACAAGAGGTTCACACATAACTCTTGTTCTTATCAATGGAGTATCATCTCCATCTTGATAGGTTGGAAGAGGAAAGGAGAGAAGCTCTCCGTCAGCAAGAACGGATCATCCGTCTTGCAGTGCTCTTCGTCAGCAGCAGAAGAAATTAGTCGTTAGGGCTTCTTAGACTAGGACTAAAGCTGTTGATGTTAGGAATCGTAGAATAGGACTCTCTTGTAATTTTTGCATGTAATTGATAAATTTCATCGAATGTAATCATCTGATATATTAATGAAATTTTCTTTAAATTGTAAGATTTGTTCTTTGTTTCTCAAATTATGTGACTGTGCATGTTGAATTGCAATTTATCAATCTTTACTTCATCGACTTTTAACTTTATTTTGTGATGGATGTTTTGATTAAATTCTGTTGATTTGAGAAAACAACTGAGGAACAGGTTCCTATATCAGAACCTGTTATTGTAGAAGCTGAGAAGGTTTCTTCTCAGAAAGATACTGTAACTGGGAGTTCTAGGCCCCTCAAAAGGCTTAGAAAATTAAATTTTGATGATAAAGCTCCTACAGTGTCTCCACCTTTGAGGAAATTAAAGAAACAGAGAGCTCATAGGGACATAGTTGAGTCAGATTCAGATGTAGTGGAAGCAGATAAGGAAGGAGATCAGGAATCTCTGATCTCAACAAAACCAGTTGTTATTGAATTACTTCCTTCTGCACAAACAGAAACTTCACAACCAGAAACTGCTCAAGCTAAGATACCTACACCTTCTATGTCACCTATAGTTGATCCAGTACATACTGAAGAACCAGGTCCAAGTGCTGAAATTGATATTCATAACCTGATTGTACCTGAGGTTTTGTACTTGGAAGCTCCATCAATTCAACTCACTCCACCAACAACATCACTTTTGAATGTTGATCAGAACCTGGCTGCAGATCAGAACTTGGAAGCCTCTATAGCCTCACATACTGCTATTCTATCAGAGGATGCTGATAGTGCAGGATCTACAAGTTCTGATGCTGCTAATGAAGAAACTACTGGTGAAGCTGCTGGTAATTTACATGCTGATGCAGCTGGTCCATCAGGACATGCACCTCAACAAACTGTTCATAAAACTGAGATAGTCAAGAAGTTTGTTATAGGGGAAACACCAGTACCCTGGAGTGAAACTCCTAGAGGAAAGGAGTGGACTAAAGAATGGAACTCAGTTAGTTTTGTTCCTTCTGAAAAGATTCTTGCTGAGCATCTTGCAAAAGCTGATGAAATGCTGATAAATGATGATTTCAAGGCACAACTGAAAGTTACTGCATTGAGTACAAGGCACCTTCAAGGTCAACACTCAATAACTCATGACAAGTTGAACAAAATTCAGGAAGCTCTAATCCAACAAGATATGAATGTGAAACTTGAAAAGAACAGATTTTTCAAGCCAGCCTTTGACAGAATTGCCTACATTGAGAACGCTCAGGAGAAGCAACAAGCTCAAATTGAAGAAATTCGGCAGAATCAGGCTTCTCACCAAAGTCAACTCAATGAGATCCAATCCTCAGTGGAATTGCTTGTCTCTCTTCTATTACCTGCTGATGCCAAAAAGGGGGAGAACGTGATTAAGTCCAAATACAAATCTATTCAGACACTGAAAGGAAATGATGATGGAAATGATGACCAGGGAAACTCTAATAAGGGTAGAGGTCAAGGTCAAGGTCAAGGCAAAGGACTTTTGTCAAGTAAAGCTAGAATTACAAGTCGAGGAACAAGTTCTGATACTGGGAGAAAAATAAGTTCTGATACTGGTAAAAGGATAAGTTATGGTGGATATCTAGAACTTGATGAAGAAATTTCAAAGCAGTTATTTCTTAAAGAAAATCTAGGAATGGACTTTGAGAGTCTAAAGGAAGAAGAAGCTAGACTCAAAGCAGAAGGTGTCAAGATAAAATCTGAAGCTTCTGTTGTTGAAAAGAAATTTCCAAAACCTAAGGGTATTGTGATAAAGGAAAGAACAAGTACTGAGGCAATCAAGGCCAAATCACAAATGGAAATTGATCCAAGGTCCAAGGGCAAAGAAAAAGTTGATGAACCTATAAAGGTTTATATGCCAGTCATGGATGAAGAAATAATTGATGAAGCAGATGCTAATCTTACTCTGATGCATAAGAAGATTTTTCAAACAACCTCTGACATGGCTCATGTTGTTCAGAGTCAAGATTTAGTAATTTCTGATATAACAATGAAGCAAGCAACCTCTGACATAGCTCAAGTTGGCTTGATATAAGAAGATAAAGAAAAGAAAACCTCTGACATTGCTCATGTTAAACCTTCAAAGATACTCCTACCAGGATTTACCAAAGATAAACAGGCTCAACCTTTGAAGACTGCAACAAGTGGTTTTGAAGCAAGAGTTGTTACGGGAAAGGAAGCAAGAGATAAATCTGGGTTGGGTAGTTCTGATGAAAGAAGAGTACATAATACTACCAATGATCCAACTTCCTTAAGTGAACCAGGTGTTGGAGCAACTCCTGAAAGATTGAATCGACTTGAATCTGTACAAATGGTTTACCATACCTTCTTGAAAGAACATATCTTGTTAAATTTTATGACAGATGGAATGGTATACCAGATTAAGAAAAATGCTATACCACTGAAGTATTTTGAAGAACTGGAACATGTTCTATTCCTACTTCAAGTGAAAGACAGATTAACAGACAGTGCTGCAGGGTATTTAAAGTCTCAAATTCAAAGACAGAAGAAGCTTTATTCTGTAAAGTCTGACATCACATACTGTCCCAAGTACAGAGATCACAAGGGTGATATTATCGATATGAAGCCTAACTCTGCTAGGATTATAACTACTTTTCTGGGTTATAATGTTGTGGAATTCAATCTAGAGTCTGACAAGGCATATCTGATTAGACTAGATCATGAGATAAGAAAGGATAAGATAAATGATCTCAGAGCAGCTATTTTTCAAACTAGAGAAGATACATTTGAATTGATAAATGCTAAAAGGAGGATGGTCAATGAACTTGAATATGCAGAGAGATGTTTGTTGAAGAACTATCTCAGGAAAACTCCTGATATCAAAGAGATCAGAAGAAATTGAAAGTTGAAGCCAAGTCAAAGATCTACAACTACTTAAATTCTGATGTTTATACAGACTGAAGCGGTTATCAAAAGTTAAAGTTGGTAAAGCTAAAAGGGCTGTAAGTTGTAGTTATCTAGTCAAATTCTCATGCATTTGTACTTAATATTTTTGACATCATCAAATATCTGTTGAACTTGTATATTATGCTAATTCAAAAGTTGGGGGAGATTGTTAGATATATTTGATAATGTCATGTATAATATGATTTGTGTTTAGTTTTCAGATCTTACATAACAGGATAGATCAATACTTAACTGGAAATCAGCACTTATACTGAAGACAAAACTTAAGATATCAGAACTTAAGTTATTAGAACTTAAGGTTTAGAAGATATTTATCAGGAAATATATCAGGACTTAAGATGACTTTCAGATAAGGCAGGCGGTTGATTGAAAGGAAAGAAGATCGAGACTAAGACAGAAAGAATTGTGCATGAAGAAGGAATTCTATGAAGAATAGAAAATTTTGAAGAAAAGATAACTAGTTGATATATTTTAGGAAGCAGAATTATATTCCATATCAATTATAAGATTATCTTGTAACTGTGTAGTATATAAACACAGGCATAGAGTTTACACTATAAGTGTTACGATCATCGAAGTTATTATTCTTTGTAACTCTAGCAGCTCTCGTGATAATTTGTTCATCACCGAGAGAGGACAGTTCCATATTGTAACAGAGTTTATTGTGTTGAATAAAATCTGTTTTCTGTTATTTGAGTTCTTACATTCGATTTAATTGTGCTAAACACTGTATTCAACCCCCTTCTACAGTGTGTGTGACCTAACATGAATCATTCATGGAGTTAAATGATTCTCTCAGTTACAACATATATTATCCAAACAGGCTGAATGGAATGGTAAGAATCGCTCAGATAGAACTTGTTCAGATAATTCAGGGGTAAACAAATGGCCCCTAACAATTACTTGCTTAGGTGTCCTAAAATGAACTCTTAATTGAAGTAAATCTGCAAGATTTAAGCAATCAGCTTCAACTTTCAGTGATCTCGGCCCTTTATCAGACGCATGATGGAAGTGATTATATCACATATTGGCCTTTCCACAGAAAATAAAACATCAGGTTTTGGGGTAACATCACCAGTTGTAGCCACCTCAAATTCACCAAGATAACTCATTGTTCTCTAGAAGGACAACACCAAATCAATTTTCTTATTCTCAAACACCTAAATATTTCTCGTACACCAAATTTGCTGCATGAACATTATAGTGGTCTCCCAAGACTTTATAATACAACAATTTTTTGCAAAAGCATTATACCATTCAAACAGATCAATTGGCAAATCCATTTGTTCTAGTCGAATGGGAGATAAGCGCCATATAATTTTACTTTCCTTACACACTAACATCATGTGCATCACTGTTTCGTAGTCTTCACCACATCTTGGACATATCCTATCCACATTGATGCCACGATACGCAAGCCATTACTGATTTCTTTCCAAACCAAATTTTTGACTTTCTCAAGAACTTCTGATTTCCAGATTATATTCCAAAGCCATATTTCTTTTTCGGAATCTGATGACCCGGTAGCCTCATGCTCAATTTGCATTTCTTGATGGTAAAGAAATTTTAACTATAAACTCTCCATTTTTTGTGTACTTTCAACTTAAGAAATCATCTTCATTACTACTAGCAGCCAACTCTTGTCCATATTAATTTTATGGCCGGAGGCGGCTTCATATGACTTTATTAAAATGTCCAGAATGACATCTACTTCTGCCTCACTCGCCCTGGTAAAGAGTAGAGTGAGAAATAAGAGTAATATTTCTGCCCAACTTTACACCGAGAATCATCTTTTTTGATTCGGCATTTGGGAGAAATGTTAAAAAGCTTTCTACACAAATCAAGAATAAGAAAGGTGATATGGGATCACCTTGACGTAATCCTCTAGCAGGTGTGAATTATCGTGACGGAAACCCATTAAATAAAATTGAGTAAGAAACTTACAACACACGTCTCATAATCAGACTCACAAATTCAGATGCAAATCCCAATTTCAGCATCATACCTTCAATAAGTGCCACTTTACTCGGTCATACGGTCATATGCTTTGCTCATGTCTAATTTCATTGTCATGAATCCTTTGACACCCTTTTTTCTTTCTAAGATGATGGAACATCTTATATGTGATTAGAACATTATTAGCGATAAGTCTTCCTGGGACAAAGGCACTTTGAGATTCATTAATCACGCTAGGTAACACCTGCTTCAATCATCAGGTCCTCCTGATGCTTTTGAAGTATGCATCTGTTTAAGGGCTATTATGATCTCCCCGCTTGTAAAAATTATCGTTAGCTCCATATTCATTTGATCTGTTACTAATCCTAATAAATAATAATCCTCTAATTTTCAGTTATAGTGAATTAAAGTTGTACTGCATAATATAAATTCTATAACAATACAAATTATGTTATATATGTTTAAATTTTATGTGTTAAAGTTTGAGAGATCCTTTCCTCCTTTCTCACTAAGAACTCACCCAGGAGAGTAAGTTCCTCACCTGCTCCGGCGGTGGTGATACCGATCGGAGGTTTGTTTCATATATGTACATATAAATTTTAGATATATTATAATATAGTATTATGAGATTGTCTACATATCCATTTCAGTTTATCACGATTCCTGTTCCTTTGTTCGCTATTTCGCACGACTTGAAGGCTTGGTAATTTGCTGATTTTAGAGTGGATTTCTTTCGATTGCTCTCAAGCATGGATTAGTAATCAAGATTCGAATGTTTTGTTCAATTTCAAAGGGGTGTATTGAACTAGGATTCTAAGGGATTTTTTTTCATTCATGAAATCCAGTTTCAACTGAGATTTTAAAAAATGTATCAGAATTTTATGGTATTCAACTAGGATTTTAAATTATGCTACAAAATCTGGTGATATTATGCTTAAAAATCTGAAGATATTCAACTGAGATTATTTAAAATACAATAAAATCTGATAGTATTCAGGTGCTGACGGATTTTTTTGGACTTCATAAAATGATGGATTTTATGGTATTATTTAATGTATTTTATAACTTTGGAAATCCAACCATAATTCATGAGATTTTGAAGGATTGGGTTTAAATCCCAAAGACTTTTCATCAACTCTACGACATTTTATCAAGAATCCGCGTAAAATCAAAATCTGATATAATTCATTAAAAATCTATGAATTATATATAATATATTAAAATCTTAGGTCAATATACCCCTAGTAGGTTATGTATGTTTTGAAGCACCAATATTTTTGGGAATTCTGATTCTCTGACTTATATATTTGATTAAATCGATTTCATAGCCGTGATTACTCTCACGTGGTTAAGGTGAGTCAATCGTTAAATTTAAATATGGTGTTAGATTTCCCGATATTGCTCCGCTTTTAATTAAGAGTGTTTTTAGTATTTTTTTGTTATGTAATACTCGAATGTTCATTTTCTCTTCAACGAGAAAATTTACATCCTCAGCTTCTTTACGAGGATGTGATTCTATATATGAAATTATGGGTTGATGTCAAAATAAAGTTTGAAAGACAAAACAATCTATAACCAAAAGGGATTATCTATTTAGTAAAAAAGAAGGGATTATCCGGTAACAACTCATAAACCATCACGTAATTATCAAAATAATTTATTGAAGTTACAAGGAGAACATAATGCAATTTAATCAACAAAGGTATTTCACTAAAAAAGTGTAAATTTCCATTAATAAATCAAGTGGATATACAGCAAAAAGACGGTAAACATATTGATTTAACAACAAAAATGAAGTCAACTAGTTCTTAGCACTTCACAAAACTGTAAAGGCGCAAAAATCTGTAATCTAATTGTTAAACAATCAAAACTGTTGTACAAAAACAAAGTAAGATATCAAACACGAGGACGAGGCAGGCTGACTAGAAGATGCCCATTCCAAACACTGCACATAACAATGAAACCAACACTCACATTAAGATACTAAAGTAGTAACAAATAAACTCGCTCCCTTTATCGGAAGTCTAACATACAAATTATGAACGATATTTGAATGAATTAACGCTAACCTTTTTACGTAGTAATAACAAAAGTCCGCCAAGATGAAAGTTTGAACAATTTCAGTTAGCAGGACCATTGGAAGCCAAACGTATCCGCTTCCGAGCAAGTACAAATACTTTCCAGCAGTATCATAAACCTACATCAGATAGCAAATCCGACTTAATCGTGTTTGTATTGAACAATGTAGATAAATTTATGTAGTATGATTAAAACTAACCGAGATCATCCAGTGGGCAGATCCCATAAATTGAGCAATGCCAAGCGCAAACACGTAGTGGGTCGTAAATGGTTCAAGCACCTGTATCACAGTTGAGAGTAAGTTGTTTTAGCTCTGTAATATCGTACGTGAAACAAATTAAGAAGAAATGCTTTCGTGTTACAGACCTGAATTTTCTGCATCATAAGAAGCTGAGGCAACACAGAAATGGATTCCAGGTACACCCAGAAAGCCCAAAGAATTCGGCTGAACAGATAATGACTTGTATACGGGTGCACAAGTATGCTGAGCACACCACAAGGCACCAACTGTGGATCAAATATACAGTTGTTAATAGCAATGCCAAAGATAGCTTAACAAATTCTCAATTAAATTACAGAAATATCGCATCAATGTGCAGTCCCTAACCCCGCGCATACACATTAATGGATGATCAGTTCAGAAGAAGATTAAATTTGTTCGAAAATTATGAAGGTAGAAAGAGAACATAAAATTTTCAGAACAGAGCAAGGAGAGTAGTTTTACCGCATAAGAAAGAGGGAAGCTGTCCAACTCAGCCATATACGTAGATTTTAGCTTGAACCTCATCATGTAAATAACCCATACAGTAAACCCAAGTGTTAATACATCAAGTACGGTGTGAATGTCGCCTTCCATGAAAAAACTACAACCCAATCTCACAGCTGTGAATATGGCCGTTAGCTCCTGAGTCTTCAACGACAGACCTACGTTAAGCGAAGTGGTTGGTTTACATACCTTTATCGTATATGCATGTATGGTTGAAATTAATAGAAGGAACGGAATCATACCTGAGCAGTTTCTTTTCGTGTTGAGCTTGTGAATCAAAACAAGAATGCCAGCAACGTGAATACCTTCAGAGGCAACAAAAAAGTGATTATGATCCTCCACGAACATATTAAGAGCAGCTAACAGCACAATCACAACCGTTACTACAATTATTATTTTCACCCTCGTTGGTTGCCTTCTCATCCATCCCAACACTTTATTCAACTCCGATAATTCCCTTTTTCTCCCCATTTTAAGTATACACACACAACTTTTACGATCACTTAACGACGTTTGTGCGTATAAAACTTTAACAGACTATATATCGAGTAGTCTGAAAATACGATAAACGGGTTCAAAGCAATAAATGCTTTGTAATCTCTCCTCGGCTCCTCCGAATTGTCTCTCTAGTCCCCTTGAAACAGAAGATTTAGAGAGAGGAAGGGGTCGAAGGAGAGCGAGAACAAAAAGGAATAATGCTTCAAGAAAGAGCTTAAGCTTTTTAGTTTTGTGTTTGATACAAATTGGTGCTTAGCATTGAGGAAGATGAGAGACTTTGAATATATATGCATTCGAGCATATCTTTTTTTAGTGAAATTCATTAGAACCATACAGTTAAGTGCGTAAAGTCACACATTCAAATGCATTATGTTTCGTCCTTCCATTTTTAAGTCTCTTCCTTTTCTTGGCTGCTCCATTCTTTCTTTTCTAACACTATTCTTGGAGGGTCAATCAAAGTAAACCTACAACACACATTTTAGATCCTTTTCAACCTATTTTTATATATTGATTTTCGATTCTATAATGCACCAAGAAAAATTAATATCTTCTATATGTAAGCACTTCCATCAATAAGCCAAAGTTAATACTAGCCTATTAAAATTATTACTGTAGACTCCAGTATTTTTCACTCTACATTTTTCGCACATTTAGTTTATATCTGAGGAAGATTCGAAAAATTGTGATTATTGATCTTCTGATATTGTTCATACTATGAATTACAACTTGTAATCATTTGCATATATTTTGAATATTGATCTTGCTGTCACACTGCCAGCCTGACTTGCTGGATGAGAAGACAAAAGTGATATTTTTTGCCTATAAAAATACCAGTTTTGAAACACCAAATAGAACAGAATGTACACACCACTAGTTTTAGCTCACTGATGTTGAAGTTTAAGCATTTTGACATGGCAGTTCAAATAGTTTAATGCCACGTTAGGCAAGTCGAAAAACTTTTGAGTTGTCCACGAGTACTCTTATGATGTAGGAGTATATATAATTGCAGTTTAGTTAGTAAACAAAAGACGCAAAATACTCAAAATGGATGCGACAGTCCTACTACAAGCGATCGCAAGTTTTGTTGCAGCAGTTTTATTATATAGCTTATGGTCATCAAAACTCAGTAAATATGGTGCTAGGAAGATCACACAAGCCCCGAAACCGAAGGGGGCCTGGCCAATCTTAGGCCACCTTCAACTTCTTGGAGGCACAGAACCTATTTTCAAAATTTTCAGTTTGAATACATTCCATTCAGCTCGGGAAGGAGATCGTGTCCTGGAATGACAGCCAGCATGCAGATGATGCACTTGACACTAGCTCGTCTGCTTCAAGGCTTTGATTTGAATACTCCCACAAATGAACCTATTGATATGACTGAAGCGCCGGGTATAACTCTGCATAGACATTATCCTTTAGAAGTTGTGCTCACGCCACGCCTCCCAAGGAAGCTTTACCAAAACTAACACATGTGAAGCAATCTCTTGTACATGCGGCCTTGTTTAACAATTGTCAGTCGATGTCACTTCAAATTTGTTTCCCTTATATTGATTTTGTGATTAATTTTCGCTTGCTACTTTCAGGTGATCCAAATGTGACTTGGTATTCTTCGCTACATAATATGTACTAGTTGCACATACTGTATACTTGTTAATCCCTGTCATGAGTATGTTTTACTTTGGATGTAACTAATGACTTGAAAGTTACGCTAATGAATAGAATTTTTTACCATTGTACTTTGCTAAAATCGGGCTTTCACAAATTAATTCCGAATTTCAAACAATGAACATGAAATGTACTACTTATAAGATGATGGAATTAGAACCCCTCCAGAGAAAATATTGCACACACAGTAAGTTTAGTTCACTTATCTTGATTTTTAGTCATTTTAGTCTATTGCACTAGTGATAACTTAATCCAAGATTTCAAGCTATATTCATTCTAAACGAGTTCATACTAAATTAATACATAATGAGTTTAGAATATAATCATACCGGACCATAAATATATCGTTCCAGTTTAGCTGGTATTTCATAAGCTCCCATATCCGGAATACACAGTATGGATGCAATACTCCTATTTCAAGAAACTTTAGTTTTTGTTGCATTTCTTGTATTCTATAGCTTATGGCGGTCACAAACAAACAATAGCGGTGATAAGATGGGGCTTGGCTAATCTTACGCCACCTTCCACTTCTTGCAGGTATAGATGCTGCTTTCAGGATCTTGGCAGACATTGTTGATAAATTTGGTCCTGTATTCAGAATTCAGCTTGGTTTGCATAATGCACTGGTAGTGAGTAGCAAGGAAGCAGTAATGCAGATGTTCACCACTAATGACACCACTTTCCTGTCTCGTCCTAAATCTCTTGCCTTACAATATATGGGTTATAACGGTGCTTTATTTGCACTAGCCCCTTATGGTCCTCTCTGGTTGAAGATGCGTAAGACTTCCACCTCTCACCTTTTATCAAAGAGCCGCCTGGATCTGTTTAAACCTGTGAGAGCCATGGAGGTGACTACATGCATCAAGGAATTGTACTCAGTCTGCCGTAAGAATGGGATAGTAGGTTCGGTCAAGTTCGACATGACAACATGGTTTCAACAAGTGATTATCAATATGATGATACAAATGATTGCTAGTAAGCGGTATAGCAGTTTTAGCGAAGGTCCGATGGAAATGGAATCGAGGCGTTTTAGAAAAGCATTTGATGTTTTTTTTGCCTTGGTGGGAGCTTTTGATTTGTCAAAATGTGGTACCTTTTACTGAATGGATGGATTTACAAGGAAATTGGAGGGCCATGAAAAGGAGTTGGACTACTTTATGACTTCTTGGCTTAATGATCACAATCAGAGAAGGGCTATACAAGGTTCTTTAAATGAGGATCGCGATTTTATTGATGTCATGATCTCACTGTTTGCAGAATCGGATGGAGAGACGTATGGATGCAAAAGTGTGGATGTCATCAAGGAGTAAGTTAAATACAATTATCCCAATGCCTATTTCATTATAACTTGCCTAAATTTTTAGCGGGAAAACTTATATCTTAGCTCGTGTACCTCAGCCTAATAATGAGAATTTGATTACTATTTTTTTCTGTAGACTATTTATTGTTTTCGCAGGAGCAGATGCCACTTCTTGGGCACTTGCATTACTTTTAAAGCACAAGAAAGTGTTACAAAGAGCGCAACAGGAGATTGATATCCATGTTGGAAAAGAACGGTGCGTTGTAGAATCAGATATCAGACATTTGGTATATTTCCAAGCCATTGTAAAGAAACATTTAGACCTGCTCCTCATAGGCCATAAATAATCAAGCACAGATAAAATAGCAGAAGCCCAGAAAGAGAACACCCCGGGCCCAAATTGGAATGGTCCCCGTTGCCACGTGACACAGGATAAAAGTGTCAACTGTCTCATGTTACCCAAAATGAAACAATTGCATCCCAGTCGTTCATGTGTAAAGATCCCAAGGCAACACTGCTGGAAGAAGGACACCTGACCCCACAGTCCATCCAAGCCGTCCAATCACTCACCAACCAAGAATGATCAAACGCTAAGATGAAGAGGTACAAACCCCAAAAATCCTAAATCTTGGGACCTATAAAAGGCCCCAAAAAGAGGGTTTTAGGGGTTGAAAAATATTTGACTGCTACACACCTATACACACACCACTATACATATTTTGAATAGCTTCTTCTTCCCTCTTCTTCTTCTTCTTCTTCTTCTTCTTCTTCAAGAAACCCCATTCTTATTCTCACGGCGGAGTTGCCGCGGGAAACAACCCCCCCTCTGGTTCTGTTTTGCAGAGTCCCCTACCTAGCAGCTAACCTCACACCGGCTACCACGTGGACAGGGCTCTAGCATACGTGAGAGAGGAGAAGACCCGGAAAGAAACAGAGTTATCATTGACGCTAGAAGGAGGGCTCGAACCCCCGGTGGTGTGGTGGCATCTCCAGTTACATTACACAGCTCCAAGAGCCAAGAAAACCCCCTCCCAAGTAAGAACAGGACCCTCACTCTCTTCACCACTCATTTTTCTTATCCTTCCTTCCAAAAACAGTCACACACCCTGTTGTACCTCTGCTACCGTTTCCCATACACTGTTCTGAAAAAATGGCCACAAGAAAGAGCAAAACTTCGGTCTCGGGAACTATTCAACCCACCGTTGTCCCACCCAGGGATGGCGAGATGGAGGAGATAGAAGAGGAGCCCCCCATAAGTCGTGCTTCATCTCAGCTCCAGCCCGGAGACGAGAGAGCGTAACTATAGATAAAGCAGCCCACAAGTATGCAGAAACCTCAACAAAGCCTTGGGGAAACATGACTCCGGAGCAGATTCAAGCGGCTATGGATCTATGGAAGGAAAAGAACAAGGCTCCTGAGACCTGTCCCGGGGACCAGGAGGAGCACTCTGAAGAATCTCGGGGCTCAGTCTTGGATCGGATTGGCAAAACTAAGAGGCCATCAGAAGATGCTCGGGACGAGATCAAGAGGGCTACACTTCGGGACCGCATCCGGAAGGAAGAAGAGGCCAAGGCCAAGGCCAACATTGAAAAGAGGATCCAAGAGGAGGAGGCGAAACAAAGGAAGAAGACACACATAATTCATATCTCTTCAGATTCAGATCAGGAGAAGGAATCTAAACAGGAGCAGATGGCCCGGGTTCTCCGGGATCTCAAAAGAAAAGTTGAGGGGGACGTGGAGGTCGGAGCGGCGACCACACCCTTCACCAAAAAATTGGAATCCACACCCAGGGAACCTACACTCAAACACTTCAACTTCGACTCTTTTGACGGGCTCGCCGACCCTGAAGAACATCTGAACTACTTCGAACAGATCTCAAACATATATGATTACAACGACCTCCCCAAATGTCATTTATTTGCTTCAACACTAAAGGGAGGAGCACAAAAATGGTTCAGCAGAATCTCCTCCCGGAGCATCGACTCTTGAAAAGACTTCCGGGAAATATTTCTAAAGAGGTTCAGGGCCAACCGCATGAACGAGCTCCAGATGTGCCACTTGGAAACCATTCAACAAAGAAGCAGAGAAACTCTACCAAAATTCATCAAAAGGTTTCAAGAATCGGTCAACCAGCTCTACAACCTTAAGGAGAAGGAAGCTGTGAATATTTTTCGGCGAAATCTCCACCCGGTTTCATGCGAAGGCTACGTAAAAGACCTGATCCATAGAGAGCCCCAAAGCCTTGTTTCTGCTTATGCGATAGCTTCAAAGTTTATCAAGGAAAATGACTTCCTCACATCCATGAAGATGAACAGGCGAATCCGGGATGATGATGAGTCTCCGGAACGCCGCTCCTCCTACAGAAAAGAAAAGAGACACGAAGCAGACAGGCAAACCAGTTATGTACAGCAGTCTCGGGGAACCCCACCCCGGGATGACTACTCTAGACCTCAAAGGATTGAAAGAAAGCCCAAGCCTAAAAGGGAGCCAAAGCTGTCTGACATCTTAAGAGAGGTCAAGGGGAAACCTTTTTACTACCCCCCAAAGCCGCTGCTAGCACCCCCCGAGAACAGGGCGCGAAAAAAATATTGCGGATATCACGAGGATCACGGCCATACCACGAAGAACCGTTTTTCTTTCAAAATGTTCATTGAAGATCAGATCAAGAAGGGAAACATGAACCAGTACCTGCAAAGGAGACACAATGACAAAGATAAGCCCTCTAGCGGCAGCAAGCACATGGTCAACGTGATCTTCGGGGGAACCTCCTCCCCTCCCCGGAGCCCAGATATGGATAGTGATATCATGATGATCCAGCCAGCTGAAGATGAACCCATATATTTCTCTAATGCCGATTACGAAAGCCTGGACCCCGAACACAACCAAACCCTGGTCGTGACTCTCGACATTGCCGATAATGAGGTACAAAGAATTTTGGTTGATAATGGTTCCTCAGCTAACATTGTCTTTGAGCACACACTTAACAGGATGAAGTTGGGACACCTTCGCATGGATCCATGCCTCGAAGACCCCCTCTATGGATTTGGGAATAATATGATCCCGATCCGGGGGGTAATATACCTCCCCATGGTCTTCGGGACCGCACCCCGGCAAGTCTCTCATGTCATGAAGTTCTACGTGATCAGTGCTACATCCTCTTACAACATGATTTTGGGGAGGCCCACCATCACCAAGCTCCGGGCCATCCCATCAATAATTCACTTCGGAGAACTTAAAGGGGACCGGGGCATATCCGGGAGATGCTACGGGCAAGACCTGGTCATGGCCGAAACTGACCCGGAGAACAGGAAGAAGGCAATGACCTTACCCAAGGGCCAAAGCCACAAGAAACATCGTGAACATTTCAGCAAAAAGCCAAGGTGGGACGTCAACATGATAGAGGATTCGGGGTATGGCGTAACCAATGCTGATGCCCGCATATAGAAATTTGTGGAAGTAAAGGAAAGGACCAAGGTATAACCTGCTTCACAAACTGTGGAGATAGATCTGGAGCCGGGGAAACCCACCCAGAAGTTGAAAATTGGAAAGGGCTTGGAAATATCCTTCAAAGAAGAGCTCATCCTGTTGCTAGAAGAATATGCGGACAGATTCGCATGGACACTAGAGGACATGCCTGGGGTGGACCAGTCCGTAGCAATGCACAGTCTGGATGTGGACCCGCGAAAGAGACCGATCAAACAGAAGAGAAGAAACTTCACCCCGGAGCGACAATTGGCTATAGACGAAGAGGTAGAGAAGTTGCTCAAGGCCGACATCATCTGTGAAATCAAGTACCACGATTGGCTCGCCAATGTGGTGTTAGTCAAGAAGCCGAATGGAAAGTGGAGAATGTGTGTCGACTACACGAGCCTCAATGATGCATGCCCCAAAGATTCCTATCCCCTTCCCAACATCGATCAACTAATCGACGCTGGCGGAAAGATGTCTCCCATTCTTCGAGTTACTGAAAGGTGCCCGGAACAAGAAGTTGGTAGATTGGACTCCAGAATGCCACACAGTTTTTGAAGAAGTCAAGCAACATTTGATGAACCCCCCGGTGCTATCAAAAGCCAATCCCGGTGAGCCTTTGTCCCTCTACATCGCCGCTGGCCCCAAGGCTGTCTCATTTACCCTAGCCCGGGAAGAAGGAGGAATACAGAGTCTCATCTACTATGTCAGCCAAGTCCTCAAAGATGCTGAAACTCGGTACCCAAACTTGGAAAAATTCGCCTTGGCCCTCATACACTCCAGCAGGAAGCTAAGGCAATACTTCCAAGGTCGAGAGATTAGAGTGGTCACAGATCAGCAGCTCAGAAAGATCATACACAAGCCGGACGCCTCTGGAAGGCTAGTCAACTGGGCCATTGAACTAAGCCAATTCAACATCAAGTTTGTGCCACGGACGGCGATAAAAGCCCATGCCCTAGCAGAATTCGTCATGGAATGCACCTTCCCAGAGCAGTAACCACCCGCTTCCAGCGGGATTTCCCAGGAAGAAGCCAACCCAGGCATATACTGTTGGAAGCTTTATGTGGACGGGTCATCTACGGCCGAAAGGTCCGGAGCTGGCCTCATTCTAATCATCCCAGAAGGTTTCACCATTCAACAAGCAATAACCTTTGCCTTCAAGGCAACGAACAATCAAGCTGAATATGAGACACTCATCTCTGGGCTCAGATTAGCAAAATCTCTTGGTATTATGAAGATGATCATCTATAGCGACTCCCAGATTATAGTCAAGCAAACCAGTGGAGAGTATATTACGAAAGATCCAAAATTGGCACAGTCTCAGGAAATGGTACGGGATATCCTAGAAACCATCCCTGACATCACCATCCTCCAGAAAAATAGAGAAGAGAACTCCAAGGCAGATGAGCTATCCAAGCTCGTGCAGAATACGTCGGATCTCACCAGTTCGGTATACTTCAAAGAACTTGAGGCACCCAACACAGAGCGATCCGAGGTCCTGTGTATCGACAGGCCGGACAACTGGATAACTCCCTACATAGCTTACTTAAGGGACGGAACACTCTCGAAAGACCAGAACAAGGCCATATACCTATAGCACAAATCTGCTCGTTTCTTCCTGGAAAATGGTCAGTTATACAGAAGAACCTTTTCAGGACCCACCCTGAAGTGTGTAGACCCGAATGAGGCAAATTATTATCTCCGAGAAGTTCATGAAGGCATCTGCGAAGACCACTTGGCAGCCAAAGCTCTGGTTTATAAAGTCACCAGGGAAGGATATTACTGGCCCACAGTCCACTCCGACTCCATCGCCTATGTTAAGAAATGCCCCCAGTGCCAGAAATTCAGCAACGTTCCCAGACAAAGCCCCAGCCTGCTAGCGTCAGTGTTATCCCCAATCCCATTTACCGTTTGGGGCATAGATATCGTGGGACCCTTCTCCCGGGAAAAAGGTGATATTCACTATGTTCTGGTAGCCATTGATTATATGAAAAAGTGGGAAGAAGCTAAGGCCATGAGAACAATCAATCAACAAGATTATATCAAATTTATGGATTCAATCGTCATGAGATTCGGGATCCCGGTAGTTCTAGTCTCCGACAACGGGCCACAGTTCGTCGGGTCCAACTTTGAAGCGTATTTGAAAGAACTCGGAATCAAGCACAAAAGGGCGTCGGTGGCACATCCTCAAGGAAATGGGTAGGTCGAAGTGACTAACAGAACCATACTCCGGGGCCTGGAGAAAAGGTTGGAAGAATCCAAAAAAACTTGGCCAGAAGAGCTCCCAAAAGTCCTGTGGTCCTACAGAACAACCCTAGGACGGGAACCAATGAGACCCCCTTCAAACTTGCCTATGGTACCGAAGCCCGCATACCAATCGAAACCGGGTCCCCCTCTCACAAGGTCATCAACTTTGACGAAATCTCAAACATTGAAGGCCTCAAGACCAACCTGGAGCTCTTGGATGAAGTAAGAGAGCGGGCTGTAAAAAAGATGGAAGACTATAAAGAAAAGACAAAGCTCTACTTCGCAAAGAAAGAAAGAATCAGAGAGTATGAAACGGGAGATTTGGTACTTCGGCACACCGAGGCTTCGGACTCAACCAACCAAGGGAAGCTACAACCCAACTGGGAAGGGCCCTATAGGGTTAAAGAAGTGCTCCGCCCAGGGACCTACAAGCTAAGCTATCTCAGCGGGTCCGAAGTCCCAAATACTTGGCATGGAGCCCGCCTAAGGAAGTTCTACCAATAAGGGCAAGCTGCACATTCTGGGGCCACCTCTACTTTTATGCTATGACAGCCTGATATAAACTCTCTCCTCATACACCCCAGAATGTAACTTTTATTTTATTTTAATTTAAATGAAAAACTTCGCTTTAAGCACCCCATAGCTCAAGGTAATTTTATTATGTCATTTGATTATTGTCGCCATATAACTTAGAAAAATTTTATTCAGTTAAAATTTTAAACCCCACCCCGGGGACCATTACACAAACCATGTGTACTTAGAAAATTTTTATTCAGTTAAAATTTTAAACCCCAACCCGGGGACCATTACACAAACCATGTGTACTTCGAAAAATTTTATTCAATTAAAATTTTAAACCCCACCCCGGGGACCATTACACAAACTATGTGTACTTAGAAAAATTTTATTCAATTAAAATTTTAAACCCCACCCCGGGGACCATTACACAAGCCATGTGTACTTATAAAAATTTTATTCAGTTAAAATTTTAAACCCCACCCCGGGGACCATTACACAATCCACGTGTACTTAGAAAAATTTTACCCAGTTAATTTTTTTTAAAAAAGTTCTCAGCCCATCCCGGGGACGACACACAACCAAGTGTACTTAGAAAAATTTCAACGAATGATAGAAAAAACAAGATACAGAAAGGGAAATATATTTACATGCTTGCCCAGGGCAAACCAAGCCCCGGACCAAATCCAAACCAGAGTCGCACGAAATTCAAATAACAAGTTTAAAAGCCATAAGGGCTAAGTCTGGAACGATAACAAACTAAAAAAACAAATCACAAGGCACGAAACCTGGATCTTCATTCTTCAGTTCTCGGGAGGAGGAGGGGTCTTCTCAGGGACCTCTTCGGGAGGCGGAGGCGACTGCGTCCCGGAGGTGCCCTCTCCGGCAGTTTTGGCCTCCTTACGACGGAGCTCTTCTGTGAGGTATAGCTCTATGAACCCGTCCATATCACCGCCCGGATTCTCAGCCAGATAAGCAGAAACAATGTCGCAGCAAATGTTGACCTTCTCAAAGATCTTGTTGTTGAGCTCCTCGTAGTAAGCTGGGGTACCTCGGAAGGATTCAAGGACCTCCTCTGCCCGAGGTCTAGAAGCAAGCTCATTTTTCAAGTTCTCCACCTCCGCTCGGAGGGATCCAACCAACTGCTCAGCAGACTCTGGGCCTTCACCGCTTCAACAACAGCCTTCTTATGCTCCTGGGATTCTCTCTCCTTCACCTCCCGGTACTTGGTGAAGCTTTCCTTCTCACTAGCCAACTCCTTCACCGCGGCCTTATTCTTAGCCTCCCTTATAAGGTAGTTGTGAAGGATGGTAGAGCAGCCGCTGATCCGAGCGTTAGTCTGAAAAGAAATGACTCAATACTAATATAAAGGGAAGAAGAAAAAAGATGATAAGGGAACACTCTCACCTCTGAAACATCCCGAACAAGATGATCAAGAAAGGTATCCAGATCCTCCTTGGCATAGCACTCGAAGTCAGCAGGGGAGGCATAGTTGTCGAACATCTCGTTCCGACGATCATCCAAAGTCATCCGGGCCAAGAGGATCTTTAAAGCATCCTCTGCCACCAGCTTCTGGCTCTCCTCCTCAGTAGGGCCCGAGGTAGAAACCCTTCTACGCTAGGGAGTTCTGGAGCCACCAACAGCTTCTTCCGCAGCCTTCCTCTTGCGAGGGTTCAAAGCTCCAACCTCCTCTTCATCCAGCTCCAACACCTCAATCTCCTCGGGCTCCGGGATAATAGGCGTAGTAACCACCGGAGCACTCTGCCTTACGCTATTTTCCGAAGAACCAGCATCCCGGGCCTGAGAACCACTACCTACACCAGCCTTCTTCTTTCCCGAGTCTAACTACACAGCTCCACCGATCTTCTTGAACCTTCCGGCCAAATCCTTGAACTGTTGCGACATAGCGTGATGGAAAGGGTTAAGGAACGGAAGACCTGCACAAAGAGCAACAGTTTAGAAAGAAAGCATCAGAGCAAAGATATACATCAAGAAAAAGTACAAGGAAACAACCGTTAAAGTAAAGCACTTACAGCCAATATTATACAACATTTGGTTATCTAAAAAGGTATCCCAGGTCCACTGGGCACCCAGAGCCACCACAAAGTCATACATCTTCACCAGGGAATCTCCACCGAGCCGCTCGGATGGGAACCTGTTATTTTTCAAAGCAGTTTTATACACAGGCATAAACTCCAGGTCCCCACCCCGGACGAAGATGAACTCATGGTGCCAGCCCCGGAGCGAGTTCAACATAAAGACGGGTGCACTTTTGGCATCGGCAGGAAACCCGCAACCATCTATGTTGAACGTGAACTCAAAAAGGGGAGGTAGGGTGGACTTCTTAATCTTAAAAAGATAGTGGAAAAGATTGAAGGTAGGAAGGTACTTCTTCACATGACAACAACAAGGAACCAAGAAACCCACTTAACAGAATTCGGGGCCAACTGAGTAAAGGGTATCCCGTAGACATCACGGTATAATGACTTGGTGAATTGGTGAAGGTTGGGCCTCATGCTATGAAGATGCTCTAAAGGAATAGCTACCCAACCTCCCACAGGACGGTGATAAACCCTCTCATGAGGCTCGGGCCACCTCCAATCCCTATCATCCCCGAAGTGGAAAACGGCTTTCACTAAGTCATCTATTTGCTGGAAGGTATATTCCGAAAGGTCGGGATGACGGGGGGCTGGAACATAGCCCATCCCGGGAGCGTTATAGAAGAGCTGATCCATGTGAGCCCCGTCATAAGGCTCTATCCCCCCTGGCCTATAAGCAGCTGAAAGGTCCCTAAAATAGTAATCGTGCGGGGGACTATTCTCTCGGGTCTGAACAAAATAGTGATCTATATCTACCCAAGACCCGTCTCTTCTACCCAAAGTCTTCCTGGGGTTTAGAAGGAAAGTGGGCAACTCCTCAACTACAGGATGGAGACGGGGAGGCATGTTCACAGGTTCCGGGGTAGAATCACTAGAAGAATGATCAGGCAATCCGAAGTGGGGACGGTCGGGCCTACGCTTAACGTTAGCTAGTTGTTTCACTCTACCTCTCCTAACCATATAACCCAGGAGTCTATGCCATTTCGGGAAGAAAAGAAAAAAGAAAGAAACACAAAAAGCTACTCAGAAACAATTAACCTTAGAATTAAAGCACCAAGATATGTCATACAATCTATACATACATATATACGCCTATAACACAAATCATGAACAGTCACAAAAACAAAAAACAAAGAACAAACCCAGTTTTTTGCATAAATTAAACCTCTTGTTCGTACACATATAGACACCAAAACACAAACCCGGATTCACAAGAAACATCAACTGTTTCTATGCAAACAAAATTTGTAAATCTAAATAATAAACAACAGCCTGTTCGATTCACCAACACTCGACACAACAAAAGTAAACTGATTCAGATGCTTGGACACACATGCATTCTAAGAACTCAGATTACAAATATTCGTTAAACAATCACGAGAAAGCAGAGAAAGAAGAAAAGTTCGAAAACTTAAAAAAAAACAGGAGAAATAAGGCAGCTTCAAAGAGAAAAGCTCCCAAATTTTCCTTGAAGAAAAGTTGCAGAGAGTTTTTGGTGGCAAAGGAGGAGTATTCATAGGCACAAACGAAGTAGTAACCCACTCAACTGCCACACGATCGTGTCCGTCAGATGAAGACACGTGGTACAATCATGAGCGTCCAGAAAATAATCACCGCAGTTAATGATTACATCACTGTAATTATTTAACAGGCGCGGCATTTGAGGAGAAAAAGGGGGGAAAACTGCAATGTTTCGTACATATACATATGTACACATATATTCATACAGGAAGCTCAACCGCCACCTGACACTCCGGGAAAAATGCCAAAATACTATGCACCTGTCACATCTGCACCCAGCAGCCCAATCATGGGGCCTACCCAAACACAACCCTGGGGACTTGTATCCAACAACACCCCGGGGTTAGGGGCCACAAATCAAAGGAAAAATGAAAAAAAATAAATTCCAAGTGACAAAAACCAAGGGGCCTACCCAAACACAACCCCGGGGACTTGTACCCAACAACACCCCAGGGTTAGGGGCCACAAATCAAATGAAAAATGAAAATTTTTTCCAAGTGACAAAAATCAAAAGGCCAACCCAAATATAACCCCGGGGACTTGTATCCAACAACACCCCGGGGTTAGGGGCCACACATCAAAGAAAAATACAAAAAAAATTCCAAAGTGACAAAAAACAAAAGGCCTGCCCAAACACAACCCCGGGGACTTGTACCCAACAACACCCCGGGTCTAGAGGTCATAAATCAAAGGAAAAATGCGAAAAAATTCTGAATAACGCAACTCATAACACACGCCCCGAAAAAGAAGACTACTCTCCCATCTGGGAAAACCCGCATAAGGGAGTGGGAGGCAAATGATAGGCCATAAATAATCAAGCCCAAATAAAAGAACAGAAGCCCAGAAAGAGAACACCCTAGGCCCAAACTGGGGTGGTCCCCGGGGCCACGTGGCACAGGATTAAAGTGTCAACTGTCTCATGTTACCCAAAATGGAACAATTGCATCCGAGCCGTCCATGTGTAAAGATTCCAAGGCGACACTGGTGGAAGAAGGACTCTTGACCCCACAGTCCATCCAAGTCGTCCAATCACTCACCAACCAAGAATGATCAAAGGCTAGGATGAAGAGGTACAAAACTCAAAAACCCTAAATCTTGGGACCTATAAATGGCCCCAAAAAGAGGGTTTTAGGGGTTGAAAAATATTTGACTGCTACACACCTATACACACACCACTATACATATTTTGAATAGCTCCTTCTTCCCTCTTCTTCTTCTTCTTCTTCAAGAAACCCCATTCTTATTCTCACGCCAGAGTTGCCGTGGGAAACAGCCCCCCCTCCGGTTCTGTTTTGTAAAGTCCCCTACCTAGCAGGTTAACCTCACACCGGCTGCCACGTGGACATGGCTCTAGCATACATGAGAGAGGAGAAGACCCGAGAAGAAACAAAGTTATCAGCTCCCTTATCACTTGCTCGTGAGGCCTTAGAGGATTTCACCATAGCATGTTATTAAGTCCCAAAAGGAACTCAATTACTAGTAAATATCTGGAAACTGCATCGAGACTCAGAGTCATGACCCTAATGAATTCCAACAAGAGAGATTTCTATCTGTCCTTGGAGGACTTGATGTAAGAGTTCCACGGTTTGAGTACATTCCATTTAGCTCGGGAAGGAGATCTTGTCAAGGAGTGACAGCTGCTATGCCGATGATGCATCTAACTGTAGCTCGTCTGCTTTAGGGATTTGTTCTATGTACTCCTGAGAATGAACCAGTTAATATGACTGAAGCAGCAAGATTGACTTCTCATAAAAAATATCCATTAGAAGTTGTGCTTACTCCACGCCTCCCAACTAAACTTTACGATGAAGCATCCAGCGCATTGGATAGCCCTGTTCTATAGGTTAAGGGGGTTCCAATGCAGGGTTCAAGTTCTAAAATATATTTCAAGATGAAACATAATGGACCCCTAGACTTGTAACATGAATGATTTGCTTACTTCCTAGTGACAGAGTAAAAATAAATTGAGTTTGCTGCTATAGGACGGGTATGTGCATAATTCAGTTTATGTAATGCCAAAAGTCTATAATGTACTAGTTTAAATAAAGGCTTGTACCCTGAATGCTTTTTCTCTTTAGGTCTTGTTTGGATTGGGGGTTGAGGAGGGAGGGGTTGAGCTAGGTTGGGTTGGGTTAGGTTAGGTTGAGTTAGGTTAGGTTGAACTCTTAACTCATTTGGATGTATGTGTAGTGTGAGTAGGGGTTGAACCCTTGACATTATTGGTTTGGGGTTGGAGTAAGGTTGGTTTTTATCATATATAAATTATATATTGAAAAACTAGTGAATTAAATTTATCTACAAATTTTAACTAAATTTTAAAATATTTTTTATTAAAAAAATTTCAAAAAGAAAAAAATGAAAAAACTTTAATAGAAAGAAAGAGAGAGAAAAAGAGAAAGAGTGAGTGAGAGAGTGAGTGAGAAAGTGAGAGAGAGAGCATGAATAAAAAAAAGTAAGCTGCTAACACCCCAAATTGGGGTGTTGGAAAAGTTTAATTTTTGTATTGCAAATTAACCCCTTTCAATCATTGATGAACCCTCACAAAACTCAACCCCTACTTTGACAAACTTTCCCAAACATGATTATTTTGACCCCGTCCCAGCCCACCCCACCCCTCCCAACCCCCATCCATATACAGCCTTAGAGTTAATGGAGATTGGATTTGCTATTATAGGCACGAACATGGGCATATTTAAGTTTATGGAGGCAAGAGATGCAAGGACATTGCAGGTGTTAGTGTAGGTGCCCTAGAGGCAATACATTATTCTTTTAAATCTTTATATCAGTTGATCATTCAATAAATGTATTTATTATGACCTTAATTAATGCGATATTTTGTTAGCATAATAAATGTCCTTAGAATCATGATACAAATTGTATAGTTTAAGTACATGACTTGAACTTGAGATTATATAATATATCATATTCTTAAAGGTCCCTAGTCGAGTATTATTATATAGGACAATAATAATATATAGATAGACTAGTATATTGTTTGACAAGATAACCACATCTCATTGGTTATAAGTATGGGGATACTAAAGTCAATACATAGGTACATGTGAGAGTACATGGTACTGGACAGACCCACAGTGAGATTCTTCATGTTTAATAAAGTCATAAGAAAGACTCACAGTGATAATGGTGTAACGATCCTTTGACTTGAAATCATTATATTTCTATACGAGGATTAATATACTTTGACTACATTAAAAGTTACTTTTGATCGGGTGATGATAAAAGTGGACATCGGGTATATCATGAGTCATACGAGAAATATGAATGATAGATAAATGATTTAACCCTCCTATAATTAGGAGAGATATTATTGGCCTCTTGATTGAGTGAAATTATAAAAGCATGACCATGCTCAAATAATGATTTGTCTTGATAATCTACTCATGGATCAAGTAAACCCGGATTAAATGTTGAAGACGATGACTAAATACATGCCTCGAGTTTAATCTATAATATGTATGGTTAAAGGGATTATATTACACGAAAAACATTAATTACGAAAGGTTTTACCTAATCACGATTTAATTATTGTTTAATTGGGTAACAATGATGTATTACTACATACCGCTCATTATTTACAATTTTATTAGAGAATAAAATTATTGCCAATTAAATAATAGCCTATAGGGTCACACAAATAGAGCACTTAATGGAATAGTTAATTTAAATTATGGATTTAAATTAATTGATGATTATTTGAATTTTATTATAATTAAGTAAGACTTAATTGAGATAATATAAATTCGAATTAAAAGGAATATTTTTGCCCATAATAATTAAGTATGACTTAGTTATTAATTAAATAATAGAAATTCGTTTTTATTATTTAATCCAATACCTACTAGGGTTGGGCTTTGCTGTTATGGGCCTTTTAAATCAGCCATTATAAATATATAATGATAGGTTAAAGAGGCGTGTACGTTTTGGAGAAAACCCTAGTAGTAAAGAGAGGCAGAGGCAATTCAGATCGTCAAGAAGGAGGCTATTACATCCATTCCGTAGTCAAGTTCGTGAGACGTTCTTGAAGGTGCTCGTGTGGATACCATAGAGGTGTTTCTCCGAGAGGTAGACACAAAACGTGATAGCTAGGATCTCCGTTGAGTTCGTGAAAGTTAAGCTCTTGAAAGATATGATTCATTATCTCCATAATCTGTCATAATTATACATGGATCCTGTTTTTGGATTTCTAAATTTTTATTTTATTTACGTTTATCCGCTGCGTTTTATACCTTCAAAACCCATCAGCAGGTCATGAAGAGAACGGCAAAGGAGTTGTACTTTGTTATATGTTCTTGTCTCGATTAGCATAATCAAGTCGAGGGGTATCTAAGGTCAGGCGACAGAGGAAAAGTAGAGATGTTGTCAAGGCAACACTGGTGGTACAAATTATATTCATACATTTTCTGAGTCCTCTTTGAATTACTTTTTCATATATTTAGTCGTAACTTTTATATGAACTCATGTTGCTCAACTTGTGTGCTTCCCGTATCAATCAATTTTTATGGACAAGAATCGATACTTACTTTGTATCATATATATATTAGCTAAAAAATATGTCCCTTCAACCATGGCATCTATTAGCAATATTTTTACATATCATCTATAAGTCTTTTATATTTATTGATCCTCTAACTATTAGCTAAAATATCCACGTCAGCTTTTGCCTAATTTAAACCTAAATGTGATTACACATTAATACATACTGATACTTATATTACATTTAATATATATATGTTTTAAATCTTTTATTTTATATTTTATATTTGTAACTTTAATAATTATTTTAATATACATTAAAAATTTATATAAATATACTTTAATATAATTATATATTTTATAGTAGATATATAAGTAATGTTTGTTAATTGTGTTTGGTCATATATAAATATATTATTATATTTCAATTGTAATATATTTTAAAATCACTATTTTAATAAATATATTTTATTTTTACTTATATTTAATTAATATAAACTAAATTTATTTTAACTATCTGAAAATAGTAAAAAATAATATTAATGAATATATATAACCAATATAGCTAATATAATTAATGATTATAGCTAATGCTAGCTGAGCAAAAATGCTTACAAGTTAAATAAAATTTTAGCTAATCATATTATAACTAACAATTTTGGATGTTACTTGTACATGCTGTAAGGCAACTGCCAGTCCCACTAGCACTTGCAGGCTCCAGCAGGGATTCAATTCCCTCACCTCTAATCCTCCCAACATTAAATAGCATTCTTGTAATCTTGCAAACATTAAATAGGCCGGTAATGAGGACATATGTTTTGCTTTTTTAAAGTTAATTACTAATCTTGTAATCTTTTATTAACCAAAACTAATCAAATTGCACTGATTTGTTAACTGAAATTGTCTTATTGACTAAATTTTTGATAAAATAATAATTTAATGTAATAAAATTATTTAAAAAAATATGGAAATACTATTATTGAATTAAAAAAATATTTATACTTAATTCAAATAATAATAATAATTATAAAATAAAAATTGAACATATAAAAGTGAGGTCACAAAATTTAGTAAACTATGTTTGTAATCGGAATAAAATAATAGAAAAAATTGCTTATAGAAAGTAAAAATATATACTTAAAAAAAGAGGAAGAAGGTAAAAAAGATTGAACTACCTTGAGTAGATAAAAACAAAACATTTTTTATATGAGTTTTGATTTTTGCACGTATTTTAATATTTTTTATTGAATAATTAAAAATATTATTAGTATTTTTTTGTAAATAAAATAGACAATATGTATATAATTTAATTTATTAAATATTGTTTAAAAATTATATTTTTAACTAATCACTCAAAATATATTAAAATATTAATATATGTACAAAAGTGAAAATGTCTTATAAAAAATAAAATCGAAGAAGTACTTATACAAACATAGAAGGACGTGTATGTGAAATTGGGAATTGATAAGTTACATGTATGTATTTAATGTATAACTTTTTTTTTGAAAAGCCAAATTCATTTAATATAAAAAGGCATGACCCATTACATCATGGAGATTGAGAAGTCTGGAAAGGAAACAAAAGAGCCCATACAAGAACCTGTTATCAATTTTGTACGATAAAGACATTATTATCTATATATATATATTGAATATATAACTAATTCACAAGAACATTGCTAATTCTTAAATCACATAAGCATATAAGAATTAATAATTAAATTAGGAGAAGGGTTTGAGAAAACAAACAGAGATTGTATTTAATCTCGAGTCCAGAAAACTGTCTCCTTAAAGCAGTTTCGCCCTGCACCATCCTTGTTTAGCGACCTGCTTCCCAGGATAAAACGAGATACTAGTATAATCGATAGATCGAATATACTCTCAGCGAACTTGAACTGGGCCCGAGAACTATTACAGGAATATTGGAAAAATTTAAGACTAAAAAGACCGAGAATGAAAGAGATGACTCTTATTTCCTCGACTTAATAAAACTGGTGCCCTAAGACTCTATTTATAAAGAGAGGCTTGAAAGGACTTATATTTCTTTTCGATGTGGTACATGGTATTTATAAGAAAAACTAAGGAATAGGTTTGTGCTACTCTCGATATGGTACAAAACCACTTTTTATATTAAAAGGTAAAACTTTGGAACATCATTTCTCATTCACCTCTTACTTATTTTGAGCATTTATATATGTTTGTCTCCTCCAAGACGAGCATGGTAGATTGCTAGTTGGTTACGCTCAGAGAAAACAAAAGCAATAGCACAAAACCACATTTTATCGTTAAGCCTGATATGAATCTGTTTAGCAACTTCGGCTACTTCTTGAGGCACTCCATGGGGAAAGTTTTTGATTATCTTGAAGGCATCAAGATTGTCTGTCTCAAGGATGATACTCTTGTAGTTGTACTCAAAACCCTTTTTAAGACCCAACAATATAGCGTTGAGCTTGTTTTCTAGAGCTGATGAAGCCGGGACATAGCCTAGAAGTAGTTTGATGAGATCTCCCTCACAATCTCGCATTATTATGCCTAGCCCATGCAGATTACCATTGAAAAAAGGGATGAAAGGGGTGGCACCATGCACATTGATTTTGACTGTGCCTTGAGGAGGTAGAACCCAATGGTATTGCATGACTACATAATAAAAGCTAAAACAAGAAAGGCTAGGGGAGATGCTAATGTGGAAAGCATTACAAGGGTATATACACCCACAACACTGGGAAGATCAAGTGATTGTAGAGAGAGTGGCCTGGAGATCCTAATTACTTAGAATAAAGAGAGCATGCTTGAAGCCTAGGAATCCTCATTTGCATGTTAAGGCGGCTAAAAACCTGACAGGGAGAGAGAATAACTCTAATGATGGAGAAAGTAGCTATAATTAGGCTATAAAATGAGGTTAACATGCAGGGGACAACATCGGGGGGATAAACGAGTGAGATAATCACAAGATTTGTTGCATAAGTACTATCTCCATTCTGTTAATATGTTTAACAGATTTGATCCCTTAGAGGCTAGGAAATCAGCTTCCAGATTAATCTCTCTAACACAATGAAGAACATAAATTTCTGTCAACTTGCTATCTTGATGCTTCCAAAGAAAGAACTCCTCTTGAAGCTGAAAGGAGTAGGGATGTCAATCGTGTCGGGTATTGCAGAATCCATATCCAAACCCGAAAATTATATCCATACCTGAACACGACCCGAACCCAAAAAATACCCGAAAATGAATACCCGAACCTGATCCATCGGTTTTCATATCGGATTCGGGTATACCCAAAATCCGATTTTTTTTAAATTGGATATTCATACCCGAACCCGAAACCCGAAACCGAAATCTGAAAATTTATATAATTATTGATAATACAAGTGCTTGGGATCGAACACGCGACTTGCATAGAAAGTGTTTTAATGTGTCATCTTCAACCACTTCACCACATCATTAATTGTATTATTATATGTATAGCTAATATTTTAAAATTCAACTCAATTGACATCCAATTTTTTAGATTTATCACTAAAGATGTTTTGTTAACATTATAAACCTTTTCACCTGTTTAAATGATTGAATAAATATATTTCATTAAACTTTATAATTAGTTAATTTTAACATAAATATAAAAATAAATGTTCTAAAAATTATATAATAATATGTATAATGTATATTATATAATATATACATGTAATATTATAATGTGTAATATATAAAATTATAAAATTATATATATATAATTAATGTATATAATAAATCGGGTTTTTTCAGATTTCGGGTTCGGATCGGGTTCAGATAGAGTTTCGGATTTCGGATCGGGTTTCGGATCGGTGTACCTAATTTCCAAATCCAAAAAAATTCGGGTTTAAAAATTAAATCCATATCCAAATCCAAATCCAAAAAATTAGGTTTGGTAAATCCAAAATTTCGGGTTTCGGATCGGTATCCGTCAGATTGGATTATTTTGCCATCCCTAGAAAGGAGTCTGTGCATATAATAATTTTATTGCTCAGCATATTGTTTTTCCTAATGACTTCCAATAAAAATTGAAAACCCATTTTTTCAGCATCAGAAGGAGTATCAACCTTTGCTGGGCCAGAGAAAATAAAAGATTTGTCTCGATTTTTGTTGAAAAGAATGCCCATATTCCATCCTTGACAAAACCTGATTGATCCTTGAACCAAGCCCCGTCTATGTAAGCTATCCAGTCATAGTTGTTGCTCAAAATTATCTTGAGAGAGTCTTTCTTAATAATATTTTGGAGTTTAATGAAGCCCCATGGATTATTGAACCATATGTTGTATAGCCCTCTTGAATTATAACTAAATCCAACCTTTGGTTAACATCCAGTTATAAACTAAAGATTTCAAGAAGAATTCTTTAGTTTTAGCATTCCATTTATGCATGTTAAAGGTGCATGTATTTCTTGTTCTCCAAGTTGCCCATAAAACTGCTGCAATCATCACATGCCAATGCTTGGTGCTGTCTTTGGTACTCCCGAATTTAAAGCCACTAATAAACTGAAGGTGTCATTAGGCATTGACACTTTTTTGGTACTGGACCATAAGCTGAGTAGTGACCAGTATTCTTTAGCGAGAATATATCTCCAAAATAAATGATCCATGTCCTCATTAGCTTGTCCACACCAAGAACAAATCTGATTGACATGCATTCCTCTAAGACTTAGGAATTCTTTAGTAGGTAAAATTTTGTGTTGCACCTTCCATAGGAAAAATTTGATTGAAGGAGGCACATTACATCTCCAAATGAGTTTCCAACATTCATCATCTCTGCCTTCATTAGATGAAATGATTTTAATTCCTTCTGAGGCTTTATATTGCTTATTGTTGACCTTCCAAACTAGTTGATCTTCACAAGCTCTAAGTGATATGTTGGAAAAAAAAGCAAGGAAGTTGAGAAAATCCTCATGTTCCCAATTTCTGAGTTGTCTTCTCCAAATAGTGTTAATGAAGTTTCTATCCGTTTCTAGTTTCTCCAAAAAATCAGCTACTGAGATCTCCTTGATCAAGCAAAGTTCGAATAGTCTTGGATATGTATACTTAAAGATTTGATCATTTATCCAGTTATCTAACCATAGCTTTACCTTCAAGCCATTGCCCAAAACCCATTTAAACTAGTCCCTGTTGAAAAGATTTAGATCATTGAATTTTGCTGAAGAGATGATGCTATTCATAACCGGGGAGACTACAATTCTACGAGAATTGTTGAGCATCAAAGACCAGTCACCGTACTTGCTTGTTAATATTTTATTCCAAAAGCTTTTTGGCTCAGACCAATGCCTCCACCACCATTTAGCAAGCCTAGGTTTTTGCTTTGAATAGTAGAAACACCTAGACCACCTTTGTTTTTTGCCATGCATAGAGTTTTCCAATTAATCAAGTGCATTTTTGATGATTCCATGGAGGTCCCATTCCACATAAAATCTCTTCTAATCTTGTCTATTTTATGGATCACCATTTTTGGAATTCTATACAAGTTGAGCCAGTAAGTTGGTAGACTATAGAGCACTGCTTTCAGAATTACTAGCCTCCCTGATATTGACAAGTTCAAGTTTCTCCATTTCTTTAACTTGTTATGGAACTTGGCCAACAACGGATCCCATAAGCTAATTTTTAAAGCTGATTCACCAATCCTGCACCCAGATATTGCAAGGGCTAGGCCCCTACCTTGTAATCTAGAAATGAAGCCCATTCCCTTAACCTAATAGTATTTTCTACAGTCCCATAGATAAAGCTTTTGCTATAGTTTATCTTAAGCCCTGACACCAACACAAACAATTTAAGAATTGTCCTTATCCCCTTGATCGAGTGTGAATTATCTTTCAAAAATAGAATAGTATCATCTGCAAATTGAAGGTGAGTGATAACACTATTTTCACTAATGTCAACACCTTGGAAAGTGCCCAGATTGTGACCTTTAACCAAAAATAGGTGGAACATCTCTCCTATTATATTGAATAACATAGGGGATAGGGGATCTCCTTGCCTTAATCCCTGCTTCATTGAGAATTCTTTGGATGGAGAGCCATTAACTAGCACCGAAGGCCTTGCCGAGCAAATGATTGCTTTAATCCAGGAATCCACTTATCCTGAAACTTCATACTTCTCAAAAAATCCTGTAAGAATTCCCAGTTAATGGAATCAAAAGCTTTAGCGAAATCTATTTTTAGAATGATACCCTTGCTTTTCTTGGTCAAAATACTATGTGCTACCTCATTAGCACCCAGAATGCTATCTGCAATAGATCTTCCTCCAATGAAAGCTGACCGATGATCTGAAATCAATGTTTTTGTGCAAGGCTTCAGTCTAAGTGCTAACAACTTTAGGAGAATTTTCATGGTAAAATTTATTAGACTGATTGGTCTAAAATCATCAGCCATTTTAGGATCTTCAGTCTTAGGGATCAAGATAATGAAAGAAGAGTTGAGTCCCTTAGGCAGCACTCCATCAGAGTGGAATTTATCCATCATCTTTATGAAATCATCTTTAATGCAACTCCAACAATTTTTAATGAAAGCACCATCAATCCATCAGGCCCCGGGGCTTTGGAGTTATCCATAAGTTTAAGTGCATCCTCTATTTCCTTGACAGTAATGGAGAGATTAAAGCCTTTGCAGGGTCTACATTGAGTTTTTGAGGTTCCACTGCATCTAGATGTACTTTCAAAATTTGAAATTTAGGCGTGAAAATGTTTTCAAAGTGTTGTTGAAGATGGTTCTTCAGTTCTTGAGGTTGTACAATCCACCTGTTATTGTGAAATAAACCTTGAATTGTATTTTTCCTTCTCCTGAATTCAACACATTTGTGAAAAAATTTGGTGTTGACTTCTCCTCCTAAACTCCACTTCCATCTAGCCTTTTGCTTAGACATTGAGTCCCTGAGCCTGTACTTGATCAATAGTTCCTTGTGAAGAGTCATTTTTTCCTCAACTAAACTATCTTCTAACTCAGCTTCCTCAAGATTACTTTCCAATATACTAATCTGGTGACTTATGTCCATCTTATTGAGAGCACTCCATTCCTTAAACCAGTCTCTCACAATTCTCCAAGCAACATTGCCATTGTTATTAGCACCTCTATGATTCAACATTTTTCTTGGATCCATTGTTTGAAACCCTCATCCTCTAGCCAGAAATTGAATGCTTTGAAAGGAACCAGACCCCAGTTAATATGATTATTGTTGAGTATGATCGGATTATGGTCAGAAGATTTCCTGCTAACTCGTTCTAACCTCCACCTTGCACCATTTGGCGAATCATTGTTGACAAAAGCCCTGTCCAATCCACTTTTCTTACCTGTTGGACCATGCCAAGTGAAATTGATTTTAACCAAGGGAACTTCCCAGACACCCACTTCCTCTAAGAACCTGTTGAAGAATTTTGAGTCAATTTTCTTGTAGGTGCATGCAACTCTTTCCTGCTCATTACCGATGCAGTTAAAATCACCAATGAGGTAAAAGGGTTCACCCGGCCTAAAGTTCATCAAGGTTTTGATCTGTTGCCAAACCAACTTTTTATCTGATAAACCGTGAGCAGCTTAAACATCTATTATATTAAAAATATTCCCTTGAGTGATGAATTTTGCTTTAATCCAAATCCATCTAGCAGTAGAGAAATCTTCGATCTTGGATATTATACTTTTGTTCCAATAAGTTGCTAGTCCTCCTGAAAGACTGATAGAGGCTGTAGTGATCCAATCATGACCCAAGATTGGCCAAATAGCATCTTTCATTGTATCATTCCAAGTTGCCAGCTTAGTTTCTTGAATTGTTATCATACTTAGATGATATTTTCAGATCAATTCACTGAGATTTTTCCTTGCTGAATAATTCCCTGCTCCTATAATATTCCAATTTAAAATTGAGACTTAGTCTATAATTAAGTACAGTTCTGAAAACATACCTAGAAAATTATCCAGATAAACTCTTAGAGATAATTGCAGTTGCATGCTCTCTTTCTCCAGCTTTAATGAGTCCCATGAGCTCACCTGCTTCCACTATTTGATCAACCAAACATTGTTGCTCACCTGGTGAGATGAAAACCGTATTGTTACTAGGAACAATGGTCAAAGAGTTGTCGGTCTTGTTATCTTGAGCTAGCATTGGAGCTTTCTTCCTGGGCTTCATGTTTTTACTTTTAAGCTTGCCCCTGAAATCAAAGAATTTGGAAACCTTGGGATGTTTCCTTGGTCTACCCATTTTCCTTCCCAGCTTTATCTTATTAATGTCAATGTCAAGCTCATTGTTAGAACCATAATCCCCTTCATTAAAATCCGGGAGTGAGCTAGTTTCAAGAGACTTATTAAGATTCTCCTTTAGCTTTAGACTGTTGACACTAGAAAATGATTTTGAATCATCTCTGTCTCTTGTGAGCCAAACCTTTGGGTCAAGATCATTTACTTCCTGTTTGGACTCTGAGATGTGAGACAGATGATTTGATTCATTTGAATCTCCCTTCTTGGGTGGGCTTCCTTTGGATGAGTTTTCTTTTGGATAACATAGGTCTTCTTGAGGTCTATTAGAAACAATATCCTTACTACCCTTTGTTTTCACTTAATGCGAGCAACAGTAACTCACCTCCTTCATTATTACCCAGAAACTTTCATCCCCAATTAGAACCTTGAAAATTTCTTTGATCTCTTTTACTTGATGAGTGTGGATACAGATTAAGGGGTGAGTTATTGAATCCTCCCAAACATCTGCTTCTTCAATATGAAAAAAGGAACCCCATTCCTTAGCTATCTTTTCCCTATTTATCTTGTTCCATAGACTGATAGGGAGACCATCACAATGTACCCATGCTTTCCTCGGAACTATTAGCTCTTTGTGGTTAACTTCTAGAAAGGATGAAAACCATGGGTCTCGCCAACCCAGATCCATTTTTGATTTTGCTTCTCTTGATGGGAATCTAAGCAGAAATTTCTAAGCACCCAGCCTATTAACCTTAATATTATGAATATTTTCTTTTTGCATCTTCCTGAGCAGGGATGGTGTTGACTCCTCTTGCCTTGTGAATGCAATGAGGCTATCCTGCATTTCAGATAGCGCCTCCTCTTCTACTGCTAGACGGAGGACTCTGTGGTTTAGATGCTCTTTTTTATCAGTGAATAGTGAGGTTTCATTGTTAACCTTCGTTTGATCTAAAGGAGCATATTTGGGATCCTTTGCTTGGGGAACTTGGGCCTTGTATTTAATCTCCTGCTTCACCAAATCCTTGACTTTCTTGGTTGAAGGAAGGTTCTTCACCTCCTGTTTATTCTTCGCTATTTGAAGTGTTAGTTTGTAGCCCATGAAAATAACTCTATTAAAGAGTTGTAAATTACGTTCCACTTCCTCCTTTTTAGAAAGTATCAGGAATCCATATCTCTTGTTGAGTTTGTCCCTTTTGTGAGGTAGCACTAAATCCTTGAAGTGAGATTTTCTTGAGAAGAAGGCTCTAACCTCTATAACCGAGGCCCTGGGCGGAAGTTTATGAATGAAAATTGAGGGCAAGCTAGAGTGCTGACTGCTCCTGTTTGGGTAAGGACTCTAATTAGGCTGGTATTCCGTCCTAGGTGATGGAGCCCCGTTAACCACCTCTGCATAAGATCTGAAAGCCCCCAACTTATCTTCTAGCTGGTAGTTCCTTACTTTTGAGTTGTTGTAAGTAATTGGACTTACCTTGATCATATGAGACCTTGCATGGGGGGATGATAACTGGACTTACCCCCGGGCCTAGTTTTGATTTATGACCTTTCTTTCCTGCTACATACCATTGATTCTCCTTAGTAGGCAAAGTGATCCTGTATTGATCTCCTAGAAGCTTAGCAAGGTGATCACCATCCCTAACTTCTTCCTCCATATCCATTACCTTTTTGTCTTTCCTAGGTAGACTCCGGTGATGGATCTGCCAAAGTGCTTCCGTGGTGTTCCTGTCCGATCCTTGCACAACTCTTCCTAGAACTTGTTCATCTACTAGATCTTTGTTGCTGAAGATGAAGTCTATCACTACTGCTGGGTCTGTCCTCTCCATCGTGGTCTAACTTTGAACAATTTGTGATTTAATGTTTAACTGATTTGAAAAAGATGAGGGACATAATAGTAGTTACTGATTACTGCACGGAGAAATTTTTTACTGCATTTACCAACCATGTGTAAATTAATGGTCCAAATTGTCACCTTTGAAAATTGAGGCCCTATGTGTCACCTCATAACGGACAATCGTGTAACGTTCTTGTTTTTTTTAAACCTAAAACGTCCCTTCGAGAAATATTTACATTGATTTTTTTAAAAAGGTGGCAAAACGTTACTTAAAGTTGAGTTTTGGTTCCTAACACTACATCATGTAGCGTTTTGACCCCAAAACACCACTTTATCTAGCGTTTTACACATATCATTTTTTTAATAAAAAATATTTTTAACCTCAAATAAAAAATTATTAATTCCTAAAATACTAAAAAAATTATTTAAATTGTTTCTAAAACCCAAAAGGGGATTGGTGAACCCTAAAATGTTAAAAATTATTAAAATCAAGTTACACTTTTAAATTTAAAATTGTTTAATTTAAAATTTACATTTTTGGTTCATAGGGTTTAGGGCCAAAAGGCCCAAGGCCCTAAACCCTAAACCCTAAATCGGTATAATATTTATTATTATTTTTTAATATTTCTAAAACCCAAATGGGGATTGTTGAACCCTAAATGTTAAAAATTGTTAAATTTCGGTATAATCTTAAATTTTAAAAATATTAAATAAAAAAATATCGAAAAACATAACATTAAGTGATATTTCCGGGCCCCTAAATAATACACCAAAAGCAGCTCAAATAAGAAAAAAATATAAACAAAAAATGTTAGTTCATCTAACGTTTTGCACCTTTAAATGTAAAAATAAAAAACATAAAACGGTAGATGGTTCTCCGTTTGAGTTTTATTTTTTTAAATGAAAAATATAAAAAGGTAAACGAACTTCCGTTTTACTATAAAATAAAAAGGGTACATTATATGTCGTTATGAAGTGACAATTTGGGTCTTAATATCCAATACTGACAATTTGGGCATTATTCACTCATTTAGTGACATTTGGGTCCATTGTTCATGTTTTTTTTGAAACTTGACCTAATTAAAATTAAGGCCCTAATTATACATCTATTAAAATTAATTGGACCCTAATTTTATAATTTTCGAGTATTAATTTTTAATTTTTAAATATTTTATATGTGCAATATATATGCCAAAAATTACCAAAAATTGTGAATAATTCAAAAATGCAAAGAAATGGAATGATTGAAAGTCCCATAATGTTATAAAAATAAAAATGTGATTTTTGTGGGGCTTTTAACACTCAAAGGGGCCCGAAAAAGTCATTTTTTGCGAAACAAATTTTTTTATAAAATATCTAGATGTTCAGAATAACGCGATGGTGCAAGCCATTCTAGGAAAAATAAGGCCAATTATTTTATTTGAAATATCAGCTATTAAAACATAGTTCGGGTCGTATAACTTTTGATACGAAAGCTTTTAACACGAAATAAAATACCCGATAAATACCCAGAAATACCCTGATGATATGGAACACACGTAGCACATAGCTGTTAGGGTTGTATGACAAAATACACATAATAAAACACATAATTTATCTTTATTACGATATAATAAAAGCGTAATTTCCCAGTCGTTACAGATCCGATCTTCAGAATATTACTCGGATCATCCTTGTCTACAGGAATATATATTGTATCCTCAGCTGGCCCTATTTTCTCAGTAGGCACAGGGATTCTTGGATCTAGATCAAAATCAAAGTCCCGGGGGTCCTCAACATCCATCCCTTTACACGAGGGTGCATCCTCATTAATTGGAGCATCAATTTCTGGACAAGGCAAAGTTTCAAACGTCGCATGTATTGAGCGCACGTCCTCCCTTAGAGGAGCATCAACCTCCCACGAATCTTCTGTTCTAAGCATTCCATTCCTTGAGGGCGCGTCCTCCTTTAGGGGAGCATCCACCTCAGGAAGATTATTTAGAATTTGAAAGGATTCACTCTTTCCTTTCAATTTTTCTCCATCTACTTCTCGCTACACAACATCTCTTTCACGCTCCACCCTAACTTCTTCTATAATACTGATTCTAGAACCATTTTCCAACATCAAGATTGGAGGATTCACCACATGAGTATTCCTCTCCTCCGAATCTTCAACAAAGTAATTGGTGTGAATTTCTCCACTTGGTTGAGATTGTATACTTGCCGCATCTTCGTCGGGGGGGGGGGGGGCTCCTTCCTTCATACCTTCTTTGCAAAATTCCCTAATAGCCTTGTGATACGAATCACACGAGTCATGCCGCGATCCCCGTATACTATCCACTCCGTTAGTGTAGGAAACTTTATCATCAAGTCATGTATTGAAGTTATCACCCTGAATGCTTGAAACCAAAGCCTTCCCACTAGTACATTATGCACAGACTCTTGATCCAACACCTTAAATTATATCATTTGAGTAGTAGAAAGAGCACCTTCCCCAAGTGTAACAGGTAGTCTAATCAAACTCATGACTCTTACTGCTTCTCTAGTAAAACCATAGACATGTGCATCTTCGTAGTTCATATTACACTGTCCGGGAATCCCAACTTCGTGTACGTGCTATAATATAGGATGTTTGTGGAACTTCCATTGTTGAGGAAAACTCGATAGACATTCATTGACCCGATGAGCATGTTTATCACCAGTGCATCATTGTGAGGATGATGCACCCATCTCGACTCCATTTCTCTGAAAGTGATATCAGCGGATTCCTTCTTGAACGTCTTTGGTGGCCTATCCTCCAGGCTACAAATATTGGTGAGTGGTTGATACCTTGTGTTAGGTCCCGTAAAAGGGCTATTTTAAGCTAGAAGGGGGGTTGAACAGCTTAATTACCAATTTAAAAATTATTATGGCATTTTAAAATATTTATCCCATTTTAAATATTTTACGGATGCAAATTATATATGCGGAAATAAATGACAAGGAAGAAAATACCACACGAGAGATTTATCTTGGTTCGCGATGGCACAATCTCTAATAGATTCGCTCACACCTACGAACAGTCCCCGAGCTCCTCTACAGGACCCGAGTTTTTCCCTTAAAATAATCTTGCTCCTTACATAGACGGAGAAGCCTTTACAACCCCACAAATACTTGTCTTGGTACGTAACTCTGGGTTACCACCTTAAAATAAATTTGCAACCTACACAACCTATCTTAGACAATAACACCCTGTTATTTCTTCAAAGTTGATGTAGAACCCTTGGTGTAGTCTTTGTCCTTGTAAGCTTTTGCCGGTCTTGGATCTCAGTAGTTGGTCTTGGGTCTTTCCTCTTCCTCACGGTGCGAAGACTACTAACTCCCCGTTAGTACATCTAGGACTTGGGTCTTAGAACGAGAATCACCTCACCGCATAACGAAGAAGATAATATCTACAAAACAATACCCGTTATAGATAAAAAGAGTTTGGACTAGTAATACACTTAACTAGACCGGATGACTTACAAATATTCTTAAAATAATATTAGTGTATACTTTTCTTTAGATTAAGTGAATATTAAAGTATACTTGGTATTACTTTGTTTTGAATAATATATCTTATTTCCGAAGTAATAAATATATCAAGTCATTGGTGAAACATTATAGCTTTCGGATCTTTGATAAAATAATTTCTCGTTTAATATAGTCGTGTGTAGACTTTTATAAATCGAGAACGTTACACTTATTCTTTAACTATTTGCACTTATAAATTATTTGGTCGAGAGAATAAAAGGTGCGTAATTTAAACACAATATATCAAAACAATATAACAGCAGAGTTTAAATTATATTAGCACAGTTTATATGTGTATATATATAATACAATATAAGCTTTAAGTTTTTCCCACGAAACACTAAAGGTGCCAGTAAGGGAAGTCACTTAATTCTTATACGATTATATATATACTTATATTTACTTAAAAGCTTTAAGATCTTCCCATGAAACACTAGAGGTGCTGGTAAGGGAATTTACTCAAATCTTTTAACTATATATAATAAATATGTATATGTAGATATATATAATATAAGCCTTAAGTTTTTCACACGGAAAATTAAAGGTGTTAGTAAAGGAAGTCGCTTAAGTCTTGTTAAACAATTATAACGAATATATCAATATATGGCCAAAATAAGTGCGTTTAAGTTTAAAGAATAAAATGCTAGCTTTGTAATTTAATTCACACGAAACACTAAAGGTGCTAGTTGGGAATATAAACCAAGCGTTGTATGAAATTATCACTTTGTGCTTAGAAGTGTGTAATTTGTAGAAAGCAATCCTTGTAAAGATTTGTTTTTCTTTAAGTTATTCTATATAAGAGCTTGTAGAGATGAAGAGAAGGTGTTACTAAGCTTCTTATATGAATATTAAGAGTGGTCGGTTAAGACTCGGATGGAAGCTAAGAGGTTTTACCACTTTTAAAAAGATGAACAGAAAAGTTCACCGGAGGTTCGACCAGATTTTGGCTTGTTGGTCAAACTTGGGAAGCCCTTCGGGAGGCAAGAGAGTGGTATGGATGAGCTTTGCTTGGGACGATAGAGCTTGGTTGGTGGAACTAAGCTTGAAGATCAAAAACCTTGAATATATGATATATATTTGTAAGAGAGAGGTTTTTGAGATGAAGTATTTGGGTTTGGATATTAGAGAGTGTGTAGAGAGAATAGTTCTTGAAAATGCCCATCAATTATTTAGCTCTTAGCTTGTGTAAAAAATGGTGGGGAGTGGGTGTTTATTTATAGAAGGGATTAGGTGAAGGGAGTGGTTGAAATTGAGTTAAAATGAATGGTGGATGATGAGAGTGGTGTGGATTGATGACATGGAGGATAAGGTGTGTTTGTTTGCAATTTTTATATAGAAAAAACAAGAAAAATCCCAGCAACTATTAATTATATAATAATGGTTTTTAGCTTTTTCAATTAATCATTAATTACTTAGTTAATTAAGTAATTAGCACCATTAAATATAACGACTTTGTAAACCCTTTAATAAATACAACCAAAAATTTGATAATTACCTAAATATCATAAAATGATGATCTGCAAGTTTTGGTCAATTTTAGTCAAAGGTAGCTTGGTCAAACGCTCGGTTAAAGTTTTGGTCAACACCCAGAAAAATCACACCTGGACAAAATTTCTCAAAAATTATGAAATTTTAACCATGCATAGAAAATAAAATTTAAGTGACAAATCTTAAGTTTCAAGATTTTCTAGCAAGTGGAAGTATTTTATTTGGATTTAAAACGATTAAATCAGGGTTCAGTTCCAAATAAAATATGAGCGATCTTTTATGAAAACAGATAGACCTTGTTGGCTCAGTTTGGGCTAAAATAAATACTTAGAATATACTTCCTTAAATATAAAATATTTTGAGAGTGTGAGAAATATTTTTAAATATTTAAAATTATTTTCTCCGATAAATAATATATTTGAGATACGAGAGAAAATGATTTGGAAAAATATGAGGAGGGGGATAAAATGAGATATTAATATTCCTTTATCAAATATTAATTTTTAAGAGTGTAAAAATATATCTTTGGATTTATAAATATTTATGGAGTGAAAGATATACATTTTATCCCTTTAAAAATATCTGTTTTTGAAATAAATTTAGCACGAACCTTCTAAAGAATATCCAAGTTCTGATATTCCTTTTTCAAACTTGTTGCCTTATTAATATTGCAAGAGAGCCTAAAAAAGATCATATTACCGATAATTCTTTTACGATCTCATTGCTTTTGAGTATATTGATTTTCAGCAAATTGGAATATCTCTTGTATTTATATTTAAAGTATAAATACATTTTGAAAAATATTTTTGAAAATATTTTGCTAGATATGGCTTTTCACTTTTGATTATGTCAATTAAATTTATGCCTATTTGGAGAGGATATACGTGTTTAAAATTTTATGTTAAATTATGTAAATACCAAAATAAATAATTAATCGAAGATGTCCTTTCACCTTGCTTCCCAAGCATGCCTCTCTAATGCTCGATTACTATCTCTAACTAGTGGATGTCCTCCAAAGATTGCTCTAATACTCCTGGCTCTTTGGAATTTCACATCTGCTGGTTTCTCATTAAGGCCTACTCCCGTAGGATGCTCTTCATCTTTTCCTTTGTTATCATTTCCCCTGTGTCGTTTTATTCTGTCAATACATTCTCCTCATATAGCCAGCCTTGATTAATTTCTCAATCTCATCCTTCAGGTGATGACATTCATGAGTATCGTGCCCAGTAGACTCATGATATTCACAATACTTCTTCTTGTCCCTATTTTTCCATAAAGTCAAACATTTTGGCTTTTTGAAGAGTCCCTTTCTTTGTTAACCTCAAAGATGTGATCAATAGATGCAACCAAAGGAGTATAATTGCTCACCCTTTTTTCATAATTCAACGGCAGACTTCATTCTCTCCGCATACTAGTAGCATTCACTCGACTGGGACTTTGAGCATTTCGTCGATACTCCGGACTTGCAGATCTATCCCTTTTTCTTAGCTCGCCCCTTCGGATTGCTCACACTATCACTCTTTTTAGTCTCAGCAAGCGATTGTTCAATTGCCTTGAAGGATTCAGCCTAAGCAAGCACATCAGCAGACAATGCCAGATCATTCTCTTGTAAGTGTTTCCAAAAAACTGTTCCCACGCACAACCCAGCTATGAGAAAACTTTTCAGCATTTCATCTATTGCACCTCTCACCAAGGTAGACTCTACATTAAATCTCTTGAAGTAAGAGGTTAAACTTTCACCCTCCTTCTGCTTAACATTCACTAATGTAGTAACTGGTGGAGTATAATTCACAACAGCTTGGAATTGAGTTAGAAATAAAGTTTTCATCTGCTCCCACGATCTGATGACTCTAGGCCCGAGTTTTTGGAACCACTTTTGGGCACCTTCTCTGAAAGTAGCTGCCAAGAGATGGCATCTGGCTAAGTCAGGCACCCGATACACATTCATCTCAAAATTAAACCATCCCAAGAACTCCATGGGATCAGAATTTCCATGGAAACGCAAGTCATTGGTTGTGTTCCGGTAACCAACATGTAATTATGCTTCTCTCACAACAGCAGAAACGGGAGATGGAGCTTTCACCGTTTCTGTTACTCTTCCTCCCTCCAGGTGATTGAGTAACATTTTTAAATCATGTACATTAAATTTTCAAACTCCCGGGATGATTTGAACATGGGGTTGTGGGTGTTGTTGCTGCTGTCCCGTCTGATTACTCCCCGGGTGTACTGGAGGTATTTGCCCACTCTCCATGAGCCTGCGGCTGTGGGACATCACCGTTTTGATTTTGATATTCCCATTACACATAAGGTCCTCCTCGGATGCGTTCTCAAGCCTCTCCATTCTTGTGAGCATTTTTTTGAGTTTGAACGCCATCTCCACAATAAGGACGCGCCCTAGGTTCATTGTCGGTAGAACTATGAGAAGCAATGGAAACAATGATAGGGACCTCTCCATCCCCTGAAGGCACGCCCTTGAGCCTTCCAGGAGAGGGCGTTCTTCCCTGATGATGTTCTAATCTTCCTCGACCATTCCTTTGATAATATCATCCATAACTTCCAAACCAACCACGTGGAGGAGCATACTTGTATTCGCGGTGTTGCGCCTTATCATCCCTTTGAAATGTAGGGGCACACGCGTTTTATCACGGGGCCTTGTTTTTCCATCATTTTCTTCCTTCTGCCACTCCAACAGTAACATCCTCAAGTCATCATCTTCCAACTTTATACCAAGCCTTCTTTTCAAAGTTGAGAAATCTCTCCTTTCTTCACCTTGATTTTGAATATTTACCGCACGACGACGCTCGTCCGTCCAGATCTATGAGGATGTGCGGTTACTTGATTGTTAATTCGAGGCTTTTTTCTCACATCAGTATCCTCATCAACAAGCTCCACAATACGCTCAATATCATTAGAATACTCCAATCGCTTTGGAATAATATGAGGGTTTCCTCTATTATCTTGGCCGCGAACATCTTGGGTGTTCTCCTCAATCATAGGGACTTTCCATGCAGCATGACTGTAACGGGGATAACAACGGCCTCTCCTCAACTTGTGACGCTCCATGGTGTTCGATCTTGAATCGAAGCTATTCAAGGTATCTCACATGCGATATAACTATCCCAAGATATCAGCGTTGCTAATAGGAACAGGTGGTATTCCTCCAACATCCGGAGCTCGCGAAGGATCTACCACATTTCTGGGAACGTAGGGTTCATGCTGAGCCTAGCCGTGCCCAGCATCTTTTTCAGATTCGCTATCACTTCTATTATAAGAACTTCTATCACGATTATGAAACATCATTTCCTCTCTAAGATTATGATCTTGATGAACACCCTTCCTTTGAACGCCAATTTGTTGACGAGGAAATCTGGTAACAACAAAAAATTGAGGTTTCACGCCGGAAATAAGATCTACAATGGTGGTACTTTGCCGAAAATTAAGCAACGTGTGGTGTTTGTGTATTAATTGGTGGCTGAGATTGATTAGGGTTAGTGGTCGCCCTTTTTTAGCTCTCAACTTCCAACCACTTTCAATGTGCCTATGTACCCTTTATAGAGGGATCAAGCCTGACGTAATTCTTGGGTAACAAGAAATCTAATGGGCTTAAACTTCTTATTCCAAGGCCCAATAGAAATCCTTCCAAAATCCATCTTCTCTAGCTTTATAAATTTCCAACTATGAGGCGCAACCGCGAAGGCGCAAGGCTCGTTCGTAATCATAGAACTTCACGGATAGTGCATCTCCATGCGCAAGGATAACACTCTGCTATATCTATCTTCCTTGATTTACGAACACTGGTATATTCATGGTTCACCCCAAAATCCGGACATGCCCCTACCCCCCGAATGAGGATAACCCACTAGATAGCAGGATAGGTGATCCCAAGATTTTGGGTGCAAAGTGCAGGATGACTCCAAAGTTCTCCAAAAAGGACACCCGTTGATAACAAGAACAGAGTTCCCAAATCACACACCAAGTTTGTCTCTACATCCCCAACTAGAAAACCCGTTTAATACAGGATGAGGTCTTCAATCATCTGGCATACCCCTGAAAGCCTTCAAGTTTTCCACGGACATTCCTTGAACATTCTGTTTATAAGATCCATAAATATTGCTCGAACATTCTGTTCATAAGATCCATAAATGTGGCTGGCGCATTCGTCAAACCAAACGCCATTACCAAAAACTCGTAGTGTCCATATCTCGTTCGAAACGCTATCTTGGGTATATCTTCCGCTTTAATCTTTAATTGATGATACCCAGATCTTAAATCAATCTTGGAGAAACACGAAGCTCCTTTTAACTGGTCAAACAAGTCATCGATTCGCGGTAGAGGATACTTATTCTTAATCATCAACTTATTTAATTCGCGATAATCAATGCACAACCTCATACTTCCATTGTTTTTCTTTACAAACAATACCGGTGCACCCCACGGGGATACACTCGGGCGAATTACTCCTTTATCCAACAATTCTTGCAACTGTGCTGCCAATTCCTTCATCTCGACTGGCGCCATACGTTAGGAAGCTTTTGATACTGGTTCCGTTCCAGGAGCCAAATCAATCGTAAACTCGATCTCTCTATCTGGAGGTAGTCCAGGCAATTCATCCGGAAACACATCAGGAAAATCTCTTACTACTAGAATATCTTCAATCTTTACGGATTCCTTCTCCACGTCCTGTAATAACCCCAAAAATTTTGGACTTTTTGAAACCCTGATGAATAGTAACTTTTGCTGATGATGCTGATTAAGGAAAATTATCAGCCCACGATATATAGGAGTACTGTTATGGAAATTCTAAGATCGTATTAGTATTCCATAAAGTAAATAAGTGTATGTAAAGATCGTCAGAATCCAAATTCGAACACTTTGATTTTTCCCTAAAATCCACCAGATACCGAAAGAATTGAGTATAAGGTAACATGATTAAAAGGATTTAATTCAAGGATTATAAGAGAGGATCATAAAAGGAATATAAAATATTGAGAAAGGTTTAGGGGAACCCAAGTAATAAGATCCCGGGTATGATCCCTCAAACGATAAACGAGAACGAAAGTTAAGCGAACCGTATAACAGATCAGCAGTCATTAGCCAAGTAATTAGGGGTTAATCAAAGAGGTTAATGGACGATGATGTCATCACGCCAACAAGAGGAAGACAAGTGTAACAAGATGACATAAGCAGATGACATGAGCATGATAAAGTGGGAAGGATTGGTTGGTTGATTGTGAGCCACACAATTTTTACCATGGTAACAATTTAATTAACAAACAAAAGGTAGCAACCAAGCCAAGGCAAAACAAATCACAAAACACAAATTAGAAGTTGACTTTTGCTTTCCAAGAACAAAAGCTCTCGGCCAAAACCAGAGCAGCAACTTCAAACTACCATATCTCCTTCAATACTCACTCCAATAGTATGTTCTATAGCTCTTTGGAAAGGTATTGAGATGGCCTACAACTCTTGTTCACAAGTCTCGTCCAAATAAGCATGTTAAGACCCTCGTTTTGAAAGTTCTTTCAATCTGACTTTTAGAAACTTCAAAACCTAACTTTGTGTTCTTGATTTCTTTGGAAAGATCAAGCTTGTAGGAGGCTCCCTAAGACTTCCTAGCTACTCTAATCACTCCAAGGAAGGTATAACACCTCCAAACCCTAACTTTACTTTGAGTATTTTTATGGTTATAGTAAATGAGAAGCATGATGCTTGTGTGTTTAGAGTTTGGATTGGATTTGTAGTGATTTGGATGTTGAACTCTTGTTTATAGTTAATGAAACTTAAGTATAGCTAGTAGTTCATGTGTGGGGTTGTATAAATTGGAAAATCTTGAGGTTTGGGGACTGATGTAGTAAGATTTGGATGAGGGTTGGTTGTATTGTTGGTTGTGAGTTGAATGGTGGTTGTTTGGAGTGGTTTAAAACTTGGTAATCGCGTAAACATAGTCGTCATAATGCCCAATTTCATACAACTACTTGTTCTTAGTTTTCGGGACAGAGAGCTAACTATTAAATCTGTGACTTTGCCATGTTTAGTTAGATTATGTCGTAAGCTTCATTTTGATATGTGGTTCGCTTGAATCCGATGTACGGTTTAGGAGAAACGACCGTTTTAAGTAACGGCATTTCGCGAACGAACCATTACCCCTGTCCTTACTTTGAAACCTTGGTTAAGGCCCTTAAGTGACTAATTGGAGTATGAAACAATTATATAAAGTGGATTAGGCAGTTGGTAGAGTACTCGCGAAAGAAACTCCTTAAAATTCTTAATGGTTAATTTATTAAAAATGGTGGAGCCAAGGGTACTCGAACGACTTATGTGATTCGTTAAGTGTAGAAGTGACCATTAGCAAACGTTAGGGTTCAATTGGTTAAAGTCTAGTTTCTTAAGCAACCGTGGTTTAATTCCGACTTATGTTGTTGTTCATAGGTTATCGGACCCACTCTAAGCTTAAGTCTAACCGGGAACACTCAGGCAAGTTTTCTACCCGTTATACTGTTGTTGTGATGTAAATATATGTATATGCATTATCTTGTGATAAGTGCATGATTGTTATTAGCAAATTTTGTGATATATTGGAGCATGCTGATATGGGATATATGCATGTCTGTTTCGTAATCTTGATATCTAATTGTTGATTCAAATGCTTATAAGTTACATAATACATATGCTAGAGATAAGCAGTAATTGCGTATACCATTAGTATAGAGGACCCAAAGGTGAACATTTTCTAAACCGGGAGTCGATGTTCCCGAGTATAATATATATATATATATATATATATATATATATATATATTGATATAGTTTTCAAAACTATTAATCGAATAAGGTTTATTCGATAACTTTATTTTATTTAATGAATATTATTTTGAATATTTATTCGAGGAATTATGACTCCGCTTCTTTTATTAAATAATATTCTTTATTTTATTAAAGAATAATGTTTCGATAATTAAACTTATTTTCGATTATTCAAATAAAGACCGTACTTTCGTATAAGTATATCTTTGGTTATTTATTATTCATTTCAAGTATGAGTCTTAAAACTTCTACTTCAATTATTTTTATAAGGATTATCCTTAAGGGAATATTATTTAAATAATAATATTCAGATATTTTCTAATATATCGGGACTGATTTATTTCATTAAATCAGCATTACTCCAAACATTCTTAAAAATGTTTTCGAGTCTTCAAAATGATTTTAAAAGTTAGAGCGGATCCCAAAACTCGTTTTCAAATTTAAGATCTTCCTTTCGAATGGGATTTAAATACTCGCTTAAAAATTGAGGGATCCGGCTCTGTGGTGTATTTTATATTCACAATGAGATTGCTGTTTTGATTAATGAATTGATTACTTACCCAACGTTCGGGAAGTAACTCTATCTAATTGAGTCGGCATAAGCGACAGGCCGGGGTACGGTCTATCAAAGTGTAAGTGGCTGGGTGGCAGTCCATCAATGCGTAAGAGGCCGGGTGGCGGTCCAGCACAAGGTCCTAATGCGGCCAGGGTGATGACCGGTGGGGGATTCATCCATCTACTAGTAGAAAAGGTTACTTATTGGTATCTTTTCCTGATCAGCAAGATATCGGGTTTATGCCAAAATTCTTTTCTTTCCAAATTCATTGGATATTGCAACTTTGTTCATACTTTACATGACAGAGGTTTTCAGGAAATGTATGAGAGATATATATGGATATATATATATATATATATATATATATATATATATATATATCGGGATTTAATGAAGTATCTCGTAACTTCATTTCATTCAATAATATTTCAAAGATTGAATCTATTCAAGTCTTATCTTGTAGTCTCATCTGTGTGATGAACTTTTGAAACTGATGATACCTTGAACGGTGGTAGTTCAAGTAGTATCCGGAAAAGATATAAGTATATTGGAGTATTTTGTAACTTCATCTTTTCAACTTATATCTGGTTAATGATTATCTTATGCATGACAAAGATTTTCATAAAAATGTTGAGACAAGGTTAGATATATGAGATCACCTTGCAACGCTATTTTATACATTTATAAACTGGAACTCTTTGTATATTATGCCTGGCAGAGTATTTCAAAGATCTTGAAAATTACATATGTATATACGGAATATTTTGCGACTTGGTCGCGTTAAGATATCAACTTGGTCCATTTCTTCTTGACCAAGACTTTCATGAGTACTATGAGAATGCTCATATATTGTTAATTATAATACATATTATTTCGGTGGGCTTGTTGTTCACCCTTGCTTTCTTCTTTCATCACACAACAACAGATAGACAAGATGAACAGGATCAAGCTCCCAATTCGCGAGCGGATAGGAAACGTTCCGCAGTTCCTGTTGGCATTGATGCCGTTGTAGCTGAGGTAGGGTCTACCAATAGGCTAGGCTTTCAACTTTTGATGTACCAGACTTATGTATATTTATGAATTGTAATAATGGCAAAGAATATGTAAATTTATTTAGAAACCCTTTTGAGGTGTAATGACTTATAATTGTGGAATAAATGACTTGTGTTATTGTTTGGTAGTCATCTCTGAGACTATAACTTGTGGTGTGTGTGTGTATATTGTGGGGTCACAGTACGCAGTAGTTGGTTGATTATTAAGATTAAGTATTATTAAGGGAAATGGAACTCGTGACAACCCGAATCCCCGACCCCGGATTTGGGGGTGTTACAGAAATGGTATCAGAGCTAAGCGTTATAAACCTCAGAGATGACGTGACATTAAAATAATAAGTTCACTAAAATAATAAGAACTCTTGCCAAGTTCATAGTCGGACTACCTAACATAGTACTGACAGTTAAAACCCTTATGGGAACCCTTATAAATATCGTGATAGAAGCGTAGTTCATTATCGTATATGGTAGCGGGACTCCGAACCCTGAGGTTGAGGAGCAACAACGCGATGATGTTTTATTAATTATTGGAGATCAGATTGTGGATTCGATAGAGCGTCCTAACACGAGACCGGATGATGTTCATATTGAGGATGTAGCGGTTAAGGATGTTGTCTTAGAAGGGATTATTGCTGAGAAGGATCCCGTGGAGGATCCTGATAAGAATGAATAAAGGACCACTGAGGAATTGATAACCATGGTTAGGGCGACTACCAGAGGTAGGATTGGCCGGTCACTACTGGAGGTTCGTTCGAGTTTGTAAAAATAGTAGCCCCTTTAACCCGGCTTACTCGTAAGACTGAGAAGTTCGAATGGACAGAAAAATACGAGATCAGCTTTTAAGAACTAAAGCAAAGATTGGTGATGACCCCTATTTTGGGCGTTGCCGGATGGAAAAGCATATTTTGTGATGTGTAGTGACGCTTCGCATAAGGAATTAGGGTGCTTCTTATACAGCACAGCAAGGTAATCGCGTACGCATCAAGAAAATTTAGGGAATATAAAATTCGATGTCCCCACCCATGAGCTTGGGCTCGTGGAAATAGTTTTTCCCTAAAGATTGGAGGCACTACTTGTATGGAGAGAAGTGCGAGATTTACATAAGCCATAAGTGCTCTAGTGCATTTTCACGCAGAAAGAGCTCAACCTACGCCAGAAGAGGTGGTTAGAGCTAATCAAGGATTACGATTATGAGATTCTTTATCATCCAGGGAAAGCCAAAATGGTGGCTAAATGCCCTTAGTATAAAGGAGAGACTCAAGATGAAAATGTCTTTGGGAGAGTTGATAAGAGATTTTGAGAAAATGGAAATAGAAGTGAAGGTAACCGGAGCTGGTACCGAAAAGCTGTTTGAGATTGCAATACAACCCAAATTATTGGAAAAGATCATATTTTGCCAAGAAAAAGTGATGAATGAAGGCAGAGAGCCAACAAATAGAGAAGAGATTAATACCGAGAAAGATGAAAAGGGAATAATGAGGTATTCCTACAGAATTTGGGTTCCAAACGTTCAAGAGCTTAAGGACGAGATCTTAGATGAAAGCCATAGTTCGAGGAATAAGATTTAGGGCAAACCCTGAATGTGATAGTCAGGGAGGTCGCCAACAAGAAAGAAAGAACCCATAACATAATGAAATGGAAAACAAGGATTTTAACGTATAAGATAACCTGATTATGGGAGAAGGATGAAACATTTCATATTGAGAAAATAGAAGTCGAGCAAGATAGGGAGAACCGGGATGGTACTCCTATGGGGAAATTCATGGGCCTGCCTAAATAAAAATTATACTTTTATTCCCAAACACCACCTTGAGGAAACAATGCGGTGGGAAATTCTTTTAGGACCTTTAAGTCACTAAGCTCTCAGAGTTCCAAGGAACAAGCTGACCTAGCCGAGGCAAGAGCCTGGCCAAAGGAAATAGAGGACTGGTTTTATATTCTAAATGATTGATGAAGCGCAAAAGACTATTTTTGTCACTTACCTTCCTAAGAGAGAGGCCACCCGCTGGTGAAAGACCAAGAAAGGCACGGAGCCAGAGGTTAGAATAAACTGATTAAAGTTTAGTCAATTATTTTCGGGAAAGTAATTCCCAAGGTTATGGAGATAGTGTAAAAGCTTTAGAGCCAGAACAAAGGCGGACGAGTATGATGAATTATGAAGCTAAGTTGTAAAAGTTGTCAAGATTTGTTCTGATGACAACAATCCCAGAACGATGTGATATTTGAAGTCAATGATTAGTGGGTGCGTGAAATGATTATAATAGAAAAGAAAATAAAAAGAAACTGAAGTGAAAAGGAAAATAAAGACAATAGAGTTTGAGGAATGATAAGGGAGTAGGGTATGAGGAAACCCTAAAGACTCGTAGCAATAGAAATAAAAAAGTATTTAATCGTCAGGATGAGGGTGATTCACCATGAGTTTAAGTTGATGGTTGAAGGAATAAGAGATACATATAGTTTATCCCCTGTAAGTTGGGAGGATTTGAGGAAACCTTGAGATAGTTTGAAGGATAAATAATAAGACGCGGATAGACTGAGGACACAAGAAAGTAAGAAATTAGGAAAATTGAATGAAGGAAGTGACCTTCAAGAATGTAAAGTGTAAGACCGGGGGCATGATGCCCAGAAAGGGAGATGCCAGGTATGAAAGATATCCCAATATTGAGATGACTTTTGAGATAAACAACAAAAGTAAATGAGGAATTATTAAGAAGAAGTTCACGTTGAACACGACCAATATCTTCTAGAACATCCCTGTTGTCATTACCAAATTAGGAAAGAAAAGCGGGTAACCATTGTTATCTTTTGAAGGCCATATGGGTTGACCTCAGTTTGAATAAGGATGCTATTGTGAAATTGGTATATACTATCGAGGTGGGAATGATTGAATAAGATAATCTATCAAGGATATATGACTTGATTTATCCATGGAAGGATGCAAGTACCTTTTTAAAGGTGGAATTAAGGGTATAACTTCGATAACTTAAGATGAACCCTAGGGGAATGCATAAAGGTTGGCATTTCGCCCTTAATAGGGACAGTATGAGTTTTGACAGTATGAACTGAAAAGGATTAAGGTAACAACAACCTTTAAGGATCAGTGGGGAAATTTTTCAGAAGTATATAGACAATGGTTCTAGTATTAGTAAATGGTATTTTGATATGCCCTGTATCTAGGGAATACAGGAGGAACGATTCAAGGATAACCTTAGAGGTCTTACAAGGAGAAAAGTAATATTCAAAGTTCTCAAGAATAGAAATTTTGATGAAGGAAATATGACATAATTATAATAATGCCAGGTGGGCACGTGTTGAACCATAAAAAAGTATAGATCGACCCAATGAAGGTCGAGATTGGTGAAAATAAGTAGGACCCAAGATAAGAGACGTCCTAAGTATGATCGAGAGTCAGTCGTGACAATTTTAACCTCTAAAAGATAGAGGCAATAACTTATGGAAAAATGGTGATATATATATATATATATTTTTCTCACCAAAGCTTAAGGAAGAGCATTTTCACACAAGCAGTGATTTGAAATGAGGTAGAAAATTTATTTGGAAGTGGTTAAAATGACACTGATTGTAAGGAAATTTTACCATCAGGAAAGGCCAAAGAGGTGGCCGACACTTTAAGTGTAAGAGGACAATTATAGGCGCTCGTGCCAGAGGAATACAGTGATGATGGTTAAAGCCATGAAGGTTATATTGTGGTATGGAAGATTCACATTCCTTCTGATGGTTGTGTGATACTTAACCAAAATAGTAGTTTGGTAAAAAAAAAATTGAATTCATGTTAATCGCCGTAAGCGGGCTATCTATCTTAGAAGGTCCTGTCTTGAGAATAAGCCAGGACCATATTTCAAAAAGGACTAAACAAACCTTTGAGTTAAGTCTTCTATTGAAGGCATATGATTAAGAATGCTATTAACCTGCTATCGTTGCTTTCATTGAAACTCTTCTGCAATTTTATCTGCTTCATGTCATATGTATGTCAAGTTCAGGAGTGTTCTCCATGAATCATGAACGGTGATCATGTTACCTCCTTAGAAGAATTCGATACGATATGTACGGACTCCGTATGGTTAGCTATTAAGACTTCATGGAAAATGAATGACTACAGTAGGTCAACGGTGGACCGTAGTAATGCAGGAATGATTCTACGAGTAATGAACCGATTACTTACAACCGTGAGAGTTGTATTGGAATATATGTTGAGATTGAGTACCACTAATTGGGTCATGGTGGTGTATAAGTTATCATTGATAGACTAATTAAGTAGATTATCTACCTATTGAATACTTATTCTTTCTTATCAATAGAGAGTCGTATTACTATACGAGGAAGGTTGCGGTGCAAGCATAGAATTCTAGTAACGATGATGTCTAGAATGAAATCCCTTATTCGAGTTTCGATGTTGAGGGAGTTTCAAAAGTGATTGTTTATGAGCTCGAGCAAGAGCATGGATCCATGGAATGATGAACGGAATAGTAAATATTCTGGCACGTGAAATGCGATGCTATAATACTTGATGTTGATATATATACACATATGTTTTGTTCTCCTATGACAAACCTCTATAGTTCAGAGGTAGATTCCAAGCCAGATATTTGTGGCAGTATTTTTTTCATATACAATTCTCTTCAATTCGTTCTTTTTTCTCCTTTTCATTTTGTATAAGCTGAGAAGAACAACCCTTCCAGAAGGGGAGGTATTGCCGAATGACTATCCATCTGTGTGATAAAAGCCTAGTAGGATACCACATGTTGTTTAATTGCTTGTCAAGTACTAAAGGCTGGCCACCTTCTGTACCAACTATGCAATAGAACAAGTGTTCATAATCATAATGATCTCTCAATAAAATCTTTTACTTCTATACGATAGATCAAGCTTTCGAAGATGGAAGCATCTAAAGGAAGTAGTATCAGTGCGGTGGTATTCCGAATCTAACGCGTTCATGATACTAAGGTTGACGCGGTTATTAAAAGGTTATAGAATACTAACGAGCAAAAGTGTAACCAGTATAGTATTATGTACGGAAGATAGTAACGATTACGAACTGGAAAAGAATGAGTATTGAGAAACAAAAGCTATAATGCTAGAAGCTATGATGAGAGTCTGTGCAATAGACTTGAAAGAATTTGGAATGGTCACTTAGCACGGATTGAGTTTTCTTACGATAATAGATCGTATGTCAGTATCGAGATATCACCTTATGAGATCCTTGAGGGAACACAATGTCGATCTCCCTTATGTTAGGATGATGTTGCAGAGCGCAAGATGCTCGGACCAGCAGTGGTCCAAAGGACCAAGGATATAATAGATTTAATTAGAGGACGGATGGCAGTAGCCCAAGATGGACATAAGAAGTATGTTGATTTGACACGAAAGGACAAGGAATAGGAAGTAGGGGACCTAGTGCTGTCATAGGTATTCCCTTGGAAAGGATGGATGAGGTTCGGAAAGAAAGGAAAGCTAACACGAATTGTTGGACCCTTGGAGATATTAAGACGTATTGGAAAGTTAGCATATGAGCTAGCCCTACCCCCCGAAACTGTAGCAAGTTCATAACGTGTTCCACGTATCAATGTTAAGAAAGTGTAATCCGGATGCCAGACAAATAGGGGCATATGAGCGCATAGGCATGCAACCAAACGTAACCTATATGGAGCAACCAGGAAGGGTTATAGATCGAAAAGGAACAAGTGCTTAGGAGGAATGTTATCGTGCTAGTCAGGGTTTTGTGGCAGAACCACAATGTGCGAAAATTGACTTGAGAGTTAGAAGGCACAATGCTTGGAAAAGTACCCCCATTTATTTTCTATCTGATTCCGGGATGGAATTCTTTTAAGGAGGGGAGACTGTAATAACCCCAAAAATTTTGGACTTTTTGAAACCCTGATGAATAGTAACTTTTGCTGATGATGCTGATTAAGGAAAATTATCAGCCCACGATATATAGGAGTACTGTTATGGAAATTCTAAGATCGTATTAGTATTCCATAAAGTAAATAAGTGTATGTAAAGATCGTCAGAATCCAAATTCGAACACTTTGATTATTCCCGAAAATCCACCAGTACCGAAAGAATTGAGTATAAGGTAACATGATTAAAAGGATTTAATTCAAGGATTATAAGAGAGGATCATAAAAGGAATATAAAATATTGAGAAAGGTTTAGGGGAACCCAAGTAATAAGATCCCGGGTATGATCCCTCAAACGATAAACGAGAACGAAAGTTAAGCGAACCGTATAACAGATCAGCGGTCATTAGCCAAGTAATTAGGGGTTAATCAAAGAAGTTAATGGACGATGATGTCATCACACCAACAAGAGGAAGATAAGTGTAACAAGATGACATAAGCAGATGACATGAGCATGGCAAAGTGGGAAGGATTGGTTGGTTGATTGTGAGCCACACAATTTTTACCATGGTAACAATTTAATTAACAAACAAAAGGTAGCAACCAAGCCAAGGCAAAACAAATCACAAAACACAAATTAGAAGTTGACTTTTGCTTTCCAAGAACAAAAGCTCTCGGCAAAAACCAGAGTAGCAACTTCAAACTACCATATCTCCTTCAATACTCACTCAAATAGTTTGTTCTATAGCTCTTGAGAAAGGTATTGAGATGGCCTACAACTCTTGTTCACAAGTCTTGTCCAAATAAGCATGGTAAGACCCTCGTTTTAACAGTTCTTTCAATATGACTTTTAGAAACTTCAAAACATAACTTTGTGTTCTTGATTTCTTTGGAAAGATCAAGCTTGTAGGAGGCTCCCTAAGACTTCCTAGCTACTCTAATCACTCCAAGGAAGGTATAACACCTCCAAACCCTAACTTTAATTTGAGTATTTTGATGGTTATAGTAAATGAGAAGCATGATGCTTGTGTGTTTAGAGTTTGGATTGGATTTGTAGTGATTTGGATGTTGAAATCTGGTTTACAATTAATGAAACTTAAGTATAGCTAGTAGTTCATGTGTGGGGTTGTATAAATTGGAAAATCTTGAGGTTTGGGGACTTATGTAGTAAAGTTTGGATGAGGGTTGGTTGTATTGTTGGTTGTGAGTTGAATGGTGGTTGTTTGGAGTGGTTTAAAACTTGGTAATCGCGTAAACATAGTCGTCGTAATGCCCAATTTCATACAACTGCTTGTTCTTAGTGTTCGGGATAGATAGCTAACTATTGAATCTGTTTTTGCCATGTTTAGTTAGATTATGTCGTAAGCTTCATTTTGATATGTGGTTCGCTTGAATCCGATGTACGGTTTAGGAGAAATGACCGTTTTAAGTAACGGCATTTCGTGAATAAACCATTACCCCTCGCCTTACTTTGAAACCTTGGTTAAGGCCCTTAAATGACTAATTGGAGTATGAAACAATTATATAAAGTGGATTAGGCAGTTGGTAGAGTACTCGCGAAAGAATCTCCTTAAAATTCTTAATGGTTAATTTATTAAAAATGGTGGAGCCAAAGGTACTCGAACGACTTATGTGATTCGTTAAGCGTAGAAGTGACCATAAGCAAACGTTAGGGTTCAATTGGTTAAAGTCTAGTTTCTTAAGCGACCGTGGTTTAATTCCGACTTATGTTTTTGTTCATAGGTTATCGGACCCACTCTAAGCTTAAGTCTAACCGGGAACACTCAGGCAAGTTTTCTACCCGTTATACTGTTGTTGTGATGTAAATATATGTATATACATTATTATGTGATAAGTGCATGATTATTATTAGCAAATTTTGTGATATATTGGAGCATGCTGATATGGGATCTATGCATGTCTATTTCGTAATCTTGATATCTAATTGTTGATTCAAATGCTTATAAGTTTCATAATACCCATGCTAGAGATAAGCAGTAATTGCGTATACCCTTAGTATAGGGGACCCAAAGGTGAACATTTTCTAAACCGGGAGTCGATGTTCCCGAGTATAATATATATATATATTGATATAGTTTTCAAAACTATTAATCGAATAAGCTTTATTCGATAACTTTATTTTATTTAATGAATATTATTTTGAATATTCATTCGAGGAATTATGACTCCACTTCTTTTATTAAATAATATTCTTTATTTTATTAAAGAATAATGTTTCGATAATCAAACTTATTTTCGATTATTCAAATAAAGATCGTACTTTCGTATAAGTATATCTTTGATTATTTATTATTCGTTTCAAGTATGAGTCTTAAAACTTCTACTTCAATTATTTTTATAAGGATTATCCTTAAGGGAATATTATTTAAATAATAATATTCAGATATTTTCTAATATATCGGGACTGATTTATTTCATTAAATCAGCATTACTCCAAATATTCTTAAAAATGTTTTCGAGTCTTCAAAATGATTTTAAAAGTTAGAGTGGATCCCAAAACTCGTTTTCAAATTTAAGATCTTCCTTTCGAAGGGGATTTAAATACTCGCTTAAAAATTGAGGGATCCGGCTCTGTGGTGTATTTTATATTCACAATGAGGTTGCTATTTTGATAAATGAATTGATTATTACCCAACGTTCGGGAAGTAAGTCCATCTAATTGAGTCGGCATAAGCGACAGGACGGGGTACGGTCTATCAAAGTGTAAGTGGCTGGGTGGCAGTCCATCAATGCGTAAGAGGCCGGGTGGCGGTCCAGCCCAAGGTCCTAATGCGGCCAGGGTGATGACCGGTGGGGGATTCATCCATCTACTAGTAGAAAAGGTTATTTATTGGTATCTTTGCCTGATCAACAAGATATCGGGTTTATGCCAAAAAAATTTCTTTCCAAATTCATTGGATATTGCAACTCTGTTCATACTTTACATGACAGAGGTTTTCGGGAAATGTATGAGAGATATATATGGATATATATATATCGGGACTTAATGAAGTATCTTGTAACTTCATTTCATTCAATAATATTTCAAAGATTGAATCTATTTAAGTCTTATCTTGTAGTCTCCTCTGTGTGATGAACTTTTGAAACTGATGATACCTTGAATGGTGGTAGTTCAAATAGTATCCGGAAAAGATATAAGTATATTGGAGTATCTTGTAACTTCATCTTTTCAACTTATATCTGGTTAATGATTATCTTATGCATGACAAAAATTTTCAGAAAAATGTTGAGACAAGGTTAGATATATGAGATCACCTTGCAACGATATTTTATACATTTATAAACTGGAACTCTTTGTATATTATGCCTGGCAGAGTATTTCAAAGATCTTGAAAATTACATATGTATATACGGAATATTTTGCGACTTGGTCGCGTTAAGATATCAACTTGGTTCATTTCTTCTTGACCAAGACTTTCATGAGTACCATGAGAATGCTCATATATTGTTAATTATAATACATATTATTTCGGTGGGCTTGTTGCTCACCCTTGCTTTCTTTTTTCATCACACAACAACAGATAGACAAGATGAACAGGATCAAGCTCCCAATTCACGAGCGGATAGGAAACGTTCCGCAGTTTCCTGTAGGCATTGATGCCGTTGTAGCTGAGGTAGGGTCTACCAATAGGCTAGGCTTTCAAATTTTGATGTACCAGACTTATGTATATTTATAAATTGTAATAATGGCAAAGAATATGTAAATTTATTTAGAAACCCTTTTGAGGTGTAATGACTTATAATTGTGGAATAAATGACTTGTGTTATTGTTTGGTATTCATCTCTGAGACTATAACTTGTGGTGTGTGTGTATATTGTGGGGTCACAGTACACAGTAGTTGGTTGATTATTAAGATTAAGTATTATTAAGGGAAATGAAACTCGTGACAACCCGGATCCCCGACCCCGGATTTGGGGGTGTTACACGGCCTTAACATGAGCCAAATATACTTCGCATCCTTGACGCAATAATCTCCTTGTCTCGATAGCCGTTAGAAATTTCTTTTCTTGGCTTTTCCCTCTAAATATTACTTCCTCACCATCCTTGGTTCTTATCTTCATCTTCTTACTTTTACACTCTATTTGCACTTCATGGTTTGACACCAACTTAGACTATACCTAATAGTCTAACTCAACTCTATATGAGTCGAACTCTCTCGTGATATAAATATATTCCCAAAATACCCCTTTTTAATCCTAACTTGTCTCAGAGACTAGATCATGTAGCTCTGATACCAACTTGTGACGCCCTCAATCTCAGGGTTAGGAAATGAGGACCCACACACCTTTAATCTACTAATTAAATAATCATAAACCACGATTAGCTACTAACATGATCAAATAGGATAAAGTGTGAGACAAGATTACAACTACCAACCATAGAATATAACTTACAACCCAAAATAAAACTAAATATACATAGTCGATCCCGGCTTGAAACCGACAGATAACCCATTGTATCTTTACAACTCTTTGGCTAAGCGCTTGCTCACTCAAAAACTGTACTACATGCTCTGGCATCCAGAAGCCCTCAACACGATAGGGACCACCAGGTATGCTCTTACGAGCAGTGCGCCTAAGCCTGACCATCTTCTTGCTTAACTGCCATGGTTAGATTAGATCAAAACATATGAGTATAAAACTCAGCAAGTAACTAAAAAGCAGTTCTATGATACAAAATTCATAATATACATTACTGACCTCAGGGCATTCTACTTTATCAATTCTAGGTGGCAGATTTCTATCTTTTAGGCTATGAAAGGGATTATGAAGAAAATTTTGGGCTTTTAAGGAACAAGGATCAAGGCAAGGTGAAAGCCGACATTTATCACAAATCATTAACAGGATCACAAATGATCTTTCAATGGAAAGCGACAATCTTTTCATTATAAAAAATCAATTATATGATCAACAGAATCAAAATCAGGGTTCAAAAGCTATAAGCTTCATAATATCATAACAACTCTTTTCAAAGCAATATAAACCTTTTTCATTTTTAAAGAATCAATTACTGAGTAGGGAATTTCAGTTCCTTTTTAAATAATTATGGAACCCTTGATTGGACCACTTTATCTTTCATTTCATAATAATAATACGGGTGATCAGCCCGTACCGACCTCCATCCGGTCTTTAAGGTACGAATGGCAAAATTTCAGCCTTGAACTGGACTAGCCCCGCTAGCCTCTTACTATGACTGGACTAGTCCCACTAGCCTCTTACGTCCCAATCCAATCCATCAGGAATTCATTTGGAAAACCTTGAGTTGGAAAAAGGTAGGTTTACTAAATTCATTTTATCATTACCAAGAATATGAAATCATTCAGACTCTTTCAAGTTGGAACTCATTCAAGTCGAAACTCATTCTTATGTTCAATTTCAAGAATTCGAAGTTAAGGAAATGAATCAAGGATGAGCAAAGTTCAATTCTAGGGATCTTGATCAATGATAACATGGTACTCAAGTTAGGGAAATCGAATCAGTTTCAAGGATCAATAGAGTATAAAGTAAACAAGGAATGAAGCATCGTTACAACGGGTTCGTAAAGGTATTTACAGGGTTTATAACAATTCATGGTATAGAGGTAATCAGAATAGGATAAGAGTTACCAAAGGGTTGGATCAATAAGCTTATCAACAACAAGTTCACAAGATTAATGACAGGGTATCTCAAAATCAATAACAGGGGTACATTACTTTCACAGTTCAATACTCTACATGGCATGAACAATATCCTCTTTATAACCATTTACACAAGTAATTAGAGTTATTTGCCTGAATTCGCTTTCCTGAAGGTTGAACTACTGCCACCTAGTATACCTTTCCCTTTCCTAGCCTGAATGCCCTCACGCTCCAAATCTACAATCCAAAACCAAAACCTTAATTAGTTTCTCAACTCACGTTCCCAGAACGTTCACTTAATATGATAACTTGATTCTACTCTTGACTCGAACTATACGAGTATAGCTTATACATACATGCACATAGCACTTAACACATTCTTTTCTCATAGCCTCTATATCTTTATATACTCAATAATCAACTTATACTCGCTTAATCTCGACTATTCTTCAAATCAAACTATTATAACAGATACGAGTACACGATTCATTAACAACTAAATCTTTACGGCCATAACTATCACTAATAGCTCTTTTAAAATCAAACAACTTAGTTCCCTTTTCTTTTATCCCCTAATTCGAACCACATACCACAACTAAACAAACAAATCCATAGATATTCATATATACATACCCAATCATCCTTTCGATTATCAAAAACCAAGTTTTGACTTTTAATCCCTATGGCCTATTCGGCCTTATTGTACAAAATCAATCAAATACTCACTTTAGTTCACATAAACACATAGCTCATTCAAAAACCTTAAAAGAATCATTTTCCTTTCTTTTAATCATCAAAATTCGAACCATAGCCCTATTTATACAATCAAATTTCTCAAAATTATACCATGCAACTTTAGTTCTAGCATAATCTAACATTTAAACTAACACCCTTTTCTTTATCAACAAAATTCGAATCAAATCATACATATATGCTTACATGCAATTCAAATTCATCTCTTAATTAAATCAAACACTCATTTTAATCATAATTTCGAATTACACATCAAAACATCACTTAGTGACTCAAATCCTAATCGAATTTTCCAATTTAATATACATGCATTCACTTAGCATCAAACCAATCCCTTTTTGACCCATTTTTCATTCAGCTTAAACCACAAATCACAATTCAAGAACCAAACAATGACATGCATCACTAATTCCTCTTTTAAAACGACATGCAATCTCATTTCTTACTAATTAAACTTAGTTTATACAAGATCAAGTCACAAAAATCCAATTCCCTTCTATTTACACTATAACCGAACCAAAATTCAACATGCAACCCTCAAATTTCGATTTCTCATATAACCAAACAATTAAACAAATTAAAATCTTTCTAACACAATTATCCAAACCCATTTTATCAACTAACACCCTTAAATTTCCAAAAGAAATACAAAACCCTTTTTGAACTTTTCAAGAAATCATTACATGCAAGAGCTAAACATGGGTTTTACTGATTATAGAACTCAAAAACTACATCATCGTTCACCACCGGCTCACCGGAGCTCACAGCCGGTGGCGGTGACTACTCGGGGGTGCCCAATTCGGGTCTGCCTGCACCTTGAAGCCCCCGATTACCTCTGAACAAACACAATAACACACATGCAAAGCACAAACATCAAGGAAGCCACATCATTTCAGTTTTTAAGAAGTGTACACGCGATAATCAACTCGATCTCGAACCCATATACACGCATATAATCGCATGCACGGGTATACACACACATGGACATACTTCTACCTACATATATATGATTATCAAGAGGATTTATGAAGGATTATTGAGATATGGTAAGGGAAAGAGAGATATACCGAGAGAGAGATAGAGAGAGAGAGAGAGAAAAAGAGAGAGAGAGAGAGAAGAAAGCCGAGAGAGATGAGAGTGATAGAGAGAAAGAGAGTGAGATGAGAGGGTCACGGAAAGAAAAAGAAAGAAGGGGGGGGGGATGAGATAGTATATATGATAGAGGGCTTGGGTAGTTTAGTAAATTACTAATCTCCTTTTTAGTTTGATTTCCTTTCTCTTTTTACTTCAATAAAATCAAAATTAAATAATAAATATATCTCTCTCAGAAAGTTAAAAAATATTGCGATTGACAATTTTAAGACGTAGATCTCGAAATTAGCTTTCCAACCATTACTCATAATAAACTTTTGAGCGTACGGTTGATTTTATATGATTTTTACAAGTTTACGCTAAAAATAGCATTTTAATACATAAAATCATTTTAGAATGCAACGATCATGAAATAAATCCGTTTATCCTTTTTAGAAAGTCCCTAGGACTATTTCGAAGATAATAAAACAAATTCCACGCCATGACCTTACTCGAATAATTTTATAAAAATGTGCAAAGGTTAAATAAACCTTATTTAAATCAAATAATTCCCTTAAATCCATAAAAATATTAACAGATAACGTAATCATGCATACAGAAAAGCAAGCACATATACTCACACATCACGACTCATGTCTGATCATAAAAAATTTCCCTTTTTATCGTTATTCCGCTTTACGCGTACCAGATCACGTTCTGCCTGACGGCCCGACGCTCAGCGTTTCAATTACGCTTCTTAATTACCTTTACCAACCGACACATCACTAGAACGCAATACTTTACTTAAACATTTCATTTCACATAATAACATATATTCTACATTTTAGACACTTTAATCCCTTTTTAGGACAGGTTCTGTTCTACCTGACGGCCCGACAACACAACTTAACTCCTAAGCTGACTCTTTAAATTGGAACGCATCTATCTACGCTCCCAGATACTAATATACAATAAATACAATTAAACATCACTTAATCACATAATTTATAATCACGGCGCATAAATCACACTTTATTCACTCAATTACGTCACAAAATTCTCAGTCGTCATAATCTACCCTCCATAAAAGGATTCTGTCCCCAGAATCCAGTCTAAGCAAATAGATGGGGATACTTTTCTTGTATTTCACTTTCTAATTCCCAAGTTGATTCTTCCACTAATGGATTTCTCCACAACACTCTAACTAGAGGTACAACTTTATTTCTAAGTGTCCTCTCCTTTCGGACTAAGATTTGGACTGGTTGTTCCACATAAGACAAATCTGGTTGAATTTCCACTGGTTCCAATTCGATCACATGGTTCGCATCAGCATTATACTTCTTTAGAAGAGATACATGAAATACATTGTGAAGATGTTGCATTTGCGGCGGTAGCGCTAATTCATATGCCACCTTTCGAACTCGTTGCAGTACTTCGAATGGTCCAATATACCTGGGACTCAACTTCCCTTTCTTTCCAAATCTGGTTAAACCTTTCCAAGGAGATATCTTTAACAAGACTTTGTCCCCAGGTTTGAATTGCATATCTTTTCGTTCTCGATTTGCATACTTCGTTTGTCGATCTTGAGCAGCAATTAATCTTTTTCGAATCATTTCCACCTTTTCTTTTGTTTGTTGAATTAGCTCTGGGCCAATTAATTTGTGCTCACCTACTTCGTCCCAATATGTAGGGGATCTACACTTTCTTACATATAACGCTTCATAAGGCGGCATGCCAATGCTTGCGTGATAACTATTGTTGTAGGAAAACTCAATCAATGGCAAATGATCGTCCCAATTTCCTTTAAAATCTATTGCACAAGTTCGCAATATATCCTCGATCATCTGTATTGTCCTTTCACTTTGTCCGTTAGTCTGCGGAAGATATGTTGTACTCATTTTCAGCTTAGTTCCCAAATGATCATGAAATTGTCGCCAAAATCTCGAGTTAAACCTCGAATCTCTATCAGACATGAGAGATACAGGAACTCTGTTACGCATCACAATCTCATCCAAATACAATTTGACCAATTTTTCTCACGAAAACCTTTCATTTATTGGCAAGAACTGTGTTGATTTCGTCAATCGATTGATTACTACCCAAATCGCATCATGATTAGACTTGGTTTTAGGTAATCCTACCATAAAATCCATCGCGATATGTTCCCATTTCCATTCTGGTATATCTAGTGGTTGAAGCAATCCACTTGGTCTCTGATGTTTTGCTTTTACTCTTTGACACATATAACACTTACTTATCCATTCCATAATTTCCTTTTTCATGTTTGGCCACCAATAACTCTCTTTTAAATCCTTGTACATTTTCGTACTTCCAGGGTGAATTGAGAATCTCGAGTTATGCGCTTCATGTAAAATCTCGTGCTTTAGCTCCACAACATTAGGTATCCAAATACGTGAGTTAACACGATATATTCCTCTTTCATTCTTTTGAGCTTTGATTTCTTCTCCTGATAACTTATTCTTTTCGCGATTCATCACTTGCTCTTGACAACATCGGATCTTTTCAAAAATTTCAGGTTGAAAAGACATCGCATAATTTGCTTCACCTCCAAATTCTGGAGTCTGCACTTCTATTTCCATCCTTTCAAAATCTTTGATCAATTTCTCCGACGACGTTAACATATTTAATCTTGTTTTGCGACTTAGAGCATCTGCTACCACATTTGCCTTTCCAAGATGATAGTTTATCGCACAATCGTAATCTTTGATCAATTCTAACCATCTTCTTTGTCTCATATTTAACTCCTTCTGAGTAAAATATACTTTAAACTCTTATGATCTGTATAGATCTCGCACTTTTCCCCGTATAAATAATGTCTCCAAATCTTAAGGGCAAACACAATTGCTGCCAATTCCAAATCATGCGTGGGATATTTTTTTTCATGCTGCTTGAGTTGCCTTGACGCATATGCTATTACCTTCCCGTGTTGTATTAACACACATCCAAGTCCTTTATACGACGCATCGCCGAATATCACAAATTCTTCTTTTTCATCAGGTAACACCAACACTGGGGCAGTTACCAACCTCTTCTTTAACTCTTGAAAGCTTTCCTCGCACTTATCCGTCCACACAAATTTCTCGTTCTTCCTTGTCAACTTTGTTAAGGGAACAATAATCTTAGAGAAATCTTGCACAAACCTTCTATAGTATCGGGCTACTCCCAGAAAACTTCTGACTTCTGTAGGAGTCTTGGGTCTTTCTCAATTCATCACAGCTTCTATCTTGGCTGGGTCTACTTTGATTCCCTCTTTATTAACTACATGCCCAAGAAATTGCACTTCATTTAGCCAAAATTCACACTTTGAAAACTTGGCATACAACTTTTCTTTTCTCAGAATTTCTAAGGAAATCCTCAAATGCTCCTTGTGATCTTCTTCCGTCTTGGAATATATCAATATATCATCGATAAACACTCTGACGAACTTATCCAAATATTGCTTGAACATTCTGTTCATATGATCCATAAATGCGGCTGGCGCATTCGTCAAACCAAACGCCATTACCAAAACCTCGTAGTGTCCATATCTCGTTTGAAATGCTATCTTGGGTATATCTTCCACTTTAATCTTTAATTGATGATACCCAGATCTTAAATCAATCTTGGAAAAACATGAAACTCATTTTAACTGAACAAACAAGTCATCGATTCACGGTAGAGGGTACATATTCTTAATCGTCAACTTATTTAATTCACGATAATCAATGCACAACCTCATACTTCCATCCTTTTTCTTTAATTGGTTGGCTTATGCGGTCCTTCATTAATTCTGTCAAGGTATTCTGGATCAATAGCTTCCAGAAACATAGCCATCTTCACTTTCCATATGGGATACTCAGAAGGTCTCATTATGGGAACCCTAATAGTCTCATATCGACTGTGGATTTGAGTGTTTTTAGTTTCTTCAGTTTTGGTGGGCTTGGTTGGATTTTCTGCTTCTTTAGACATAATTGTTTGGATCTTTATTGTATGTGTGTTAACAGATAAGCTCTGATACCAATTGTTAGGTCACACAACACTGTAGAAGGGGGTTGAATACAGTGTAGAATACAATCAAATCAATTTCGAACACAAGTAACAGTAAACAGATATATTTGATATAATAAACTGTGTTACAATGGAACTGTTCTCTCTCAGTGATGAACAAATATCACGAGAGCTGTTAGGTTACAATGTATGATCTCCTCGATAATGATAACACATATAATGTAAACCTATGTCTATGTTTATATAGTACACAGTTACAAGATAACTTCTAATTGATATGGAATATAATTCTGTCTCCTAAAATATATCAATCAGATATCTTATATAATTATTTAAGTCCTCTAACTCTTTCCATGCATATCTTCTCTTTGTATTAGTCTTGATCTTCTTTCCTGTAAATCAACATCCTTCCTTAACTGTTAGTCCTCTCGTACTTAAGTTATTGTTATTCCTAGTGGACTAACAATGAGATTTATAGAAGGGGGGTTGAATGTAAATCTCAAAACTTTTTCAAGTTTTGAGCAGTTTATAAAGTTGTGTGTTCAAGAAGAACAAGTGTGTGAATTGCTTTAAGCTAATACAGACAGATATATATTCAAGCACAAATGTAAAGAACACAACAGACCTTAAAAACTTTTCTGGTGGATTTGTTGTTCCACCAGAGATGGTATTTTAGAAAATCTGTGATTAAACAATGTTGATCACAGCTGCATCCTAGTACAAACTAGATGAATTTTCTCTCAATGTTTTTCTAAACAGCTCTGGAAAATCTCTCTTCTAATTACTAGCTTCTACTTGGTTTATATATTACCAAGTGTACAAGTGAAAAACAATATACAAATACAGTACTAAAATAAGTTCTTCACTTGCTTCTTTTCCTGTTCACTCCAGTACTTTGTTGACTATTGCATCTTTGTACTGAAGAAGAACGGCTGCTTTTTCTGTTGTTCCTGAAATTCGGCTTCCACATCTCAGTTGTCTCTATCAACCCATGTGCCTCTGTTTGTAGGTACAACTACCACTTATCAACGGCTAATCATCAGAGCATCCGTTGAAGCTTTCATCCGTTGATGCACTCATCCGTTGAAGGATGTTATCCGTTGAAGCTTTCATCCGTTGATGCACTCATCCGTTGAAGGATGTTATCCGTTGATGACTTTATCCGTTGAAGCTTTAGAGACATCCGTTGAAGCTTAGCTTCTTATCCGTTGAAGGTCTTTAAGTCATCCGTTGATACCACTTCACTTATACAAAATTACAAGGCATGAAGTATTTACAGTTGGCCTTCCTATCTGCATATCATCTAGTAGTCAACATAACTCATAGTTTCTCTCAACTTCCAAGAATTACATTTTAAACACAGAGACTGAAATATGCTACAACACTAAACTTATTTCTAAGTAAAGCTACACCATCAACGGATAGCCAAAGTGGTCTTATCCGTTGAGGCTACAGACACTAAATTTCTACTTAAGTATTTTGTTAAACATATCATCAAACTAATGCACATACGTTCCTAACAATCTCCCCCTATTTATGTCTATAAGAATTGTAGGCATAAATTCAGGGTTAACTTGATGATAACAAAACACTTAACAGATATATGAATTGAAACTAAGTAGAAATTTAAAAATGCTGCAAAAGTGTATGTACTAGGAGGTAATTGAAGATTTACAGTGTTTCCAAGGACACTCCTTTAGTCTGAGCAAATCATCTTTTTCTTCTTTGTTCCCTGGTTTTCTTTCCTAGCCCTTTGTCATTTTCCTCAATTTGGAGTTGGAGTTGTCTGAAGAATTCAGCTTCATCTTCAACACTGACATCCAACTTAGATTGTATTTCTTTGAGAGTTTCATTGCTGGCAATCTTGAGTTGGTCTTCAAGTCTGAAAAATCTTCTGACTCCTTTATCATCTCTAAATTCCATCAACCAATGAGGTGATTTGTGAATTGTAATTCCCCTTTCTTGAATGAGTAAAGTCCTGGGTAAAGCATTGGGCTCCCTCCAAGTTTTCCTTATATTGGCTATCTTGTTGAGAATTTCAGTCTTGGCAGTTCTGGTAAAGCCAGAATCCTTTTGTATGGCTGAAAAGACTCTTATCAAGGTAGAGTAGCCTTCATCCAGAATCCTGTGGAGAGGCCATGTTCTTTCCCCAGCTCCTTTATATCTGAACACTAATCTCTCTGGTAGCTGTCTGTAGGCAGCTATTCCCCTTACATCCTCCAGCTCATCCAGATAGAGTTCAATGTCTGAAATTTCTTTTATGTCACAGATGTGAACATAGTCATCTTTAGAAATGGGTGACTTAGGCTTAGGTTTTTGTTTTTGAGTGAATTTCTTAGAGGTTATGGGAGGTGTAGATTTTGGTTTTCTTTTCTGTTTCTTTGGTGGTGGAAGAGTGGTTAGAAAGGTAGGCAATTTGATAGTGTCCCAATCAATAGGTTCCTCTTTTGGAATGATTGGTTCACCATGGATGTTTATTGTGGGATCAGCAATAAGAGGTTCAGGTATGGAAGATAGTGGTTTAGATATAGATTTGGTTACTTCAGTGTTATCTCCACTCCTTCTATGTGCCTTGGCCTTTCTTCTGTTTCCCTTCTGCCATTCCTCTCTTTCTTCCACACTCTCACCAAATATACTCCCTAAAACCTCATCTAGGTTTGTAGTCTTGTCTTCACCCCTGACTTCAATCCCTTTTTCTTTTTCAACTAGACTTGACTTTAGCTGTTGTTCAAGCTTTGCTTGTGCTCTTTTATCAGCCTCTAATTGCTTGGCTTCTTCCTTCTTGGCTATTGAGAATTTGGGATGTCCTTGCATCACACATATGCTCTTTCCCTCTCTAATGATAATAGCTCTATTTCTCCTTACAGCCTCATCCATGGACTTTTTGAGATAGGCAATACTCCTGCCTAAAATCTTGTTCTCATCATCTTTTGGAGGAGGAAAGTCCACTTCTTTTAAAGGATTCTTTGTTGAGTCCTTATTGGATCTTCCATTGGGCTTGAGAATTATAGCTTGTAGTTCTTTGGAAGAAGCTTCTCCATCCTTATGACTCCCTACTGGCATGAGCTCCATGTTGATTGGTTCAATTTTTGTGCTGTGTTTCACAGATGTTGATTTGTCTTGTGTAGAACCAAACAACAGTTGCAACCTTTCATCAATTCTCCTCCTTTGCTCTTTCACTTGGATTTCAGCTGCTGCAAGCTGAATCAAATCAATTCCATCAGGCTTGCCCTTGATTTGAATGATTGGAGAAGTAGTGATGGCAGGAACTAGCACTTTAGATATGTTGACTTTTGTAGATGGCTCTCCTTCCCCTTCCCTTTTACTCTCCTCCTTTTTGTTATCATCAAGGAGAGGGGTCAAGCCTTGTGCTTTTGCCAGCTGCATTAGGAGACTGGTTTGAGATTGTTGATTGTGAAGAATGGTGGCCACAGAATTTTCAATAACTTGAACTCTGTCTTCTAACTTGGCCAACCGTTTTTCAGTAACAGATTCTTGCTTCAATCTCAAAACCAAGTCCTGCAATGTACCATAGGGCATGACTGAATCCAATTTATCTGAAGTATAGGTTTTCAAGTCAGCAATATCCTTCCTTAGATCATCCATACCCAGATTCTGCTTCACTTGCTGCAGCTTCATGAGATGCAGTGAGTCCAGGTGAGCTTGAAGGATAGCCTTGATACTTGCATGTGAAGTATTCTGAATGGCCTGTTGAATAGTGTTGATTTGTTTGACTAAAGAGACATTGAATTCCCCTGATCTATACTCCTTAGTCAAGGGCCATTCAGGTAGATTTGGAATTGAACTAGGGCCTTCATCTCCCCCTAAGTCCATGCTTTCATCAAAAGAAATAGAGTCATCATCATCAGAATTTGCTCCAAATTCCTCATATGGCTCACCAGCTGTAGAAGGCATTTTGTTAATGGCAGCTTTATCCCTTTGAAGAGATTCTGTTGTGTGCACTAGATGTAGTGACCTTTCTGCCTTCTCATTGCCCTGAGCAGCCAACATTTGATAGGCTGTCACATGATGAGTAAAAGTGTCAGCATCCAAGGAAATGTTATCAATTACAGCTTTGTAATGTTGCTGAAATTGTCTTTCCTTTTCAGCATCATCCACAATCATTGACTCATTAGCAATGGCTGGTTCCACCCTTGTATCTACTGTACCTGCTTTTCTCTCTTTATCTCTATGTTCTTGCATCAGGGGCTCCCCCTGGCTCACACATCTCACTCCCTCACCTTCACCTACTAAGGTGGTACTCCACTCACTCACTTTTGCCATGCTGGAAGAAATAGCATGCATTTTTGAGCTCTCAATCTCTCCTTTTGCCTGGGAGCAACCCAGCCTCTCACTCAAATTGTCACTCCCTTCCCTCAATCCTAAGAGTGATTGCACAGTATTCATGTCTTCTACACTTGGGATTAATTCAGTTATTTGTGTAGAGACTGTCAACGGATGTGGAATATCCGTTGAAGGTGAAACTGATGTTATCAACGGATAACTGCTGTTAAGCTTATCCGTTGAAGAACAACCACTTGTCAACGGATGAGTGATATCCGTTGAAGAAGGAAAAGAAGTTGAAGTTGAAAGTGATATAACTGTTGAATCTGTGTAGATTGATTTGAGATGTGGTGACACAGATCCTTCAATTATATCTGAAAGAATTTGCGGGTGATCCAACAAATCATCTAATAGATGATGATCACCTGTATTTGAGTGGGGCTTCTCCCTGAGTTGTAAAGAGGGAGAATCAGGAATTGATGGGAATAACATATCCACATCCAGAGATGGTGATGAAGTGTTTGGTGATTGATGTGTGATTATTGTGAGAGAATGGGGCTGTGACTCCACATTTATTGGAGTCACATCAAACTGAGTTTGAGAAGGCATAGATACAAATGGATGTATCTGTGCAGTGTGTGCACCCTGTGTAGAAGATTGGGTTCTGGCCTTCTTTCTTCTAATAAAGGCTTTTGTTGGTGAGTGTTTGGCTTTAGTGTCCCTCCCTCGTTTGTTCTGTGTTCCTGGTTTGGAACTATTTTCAATAGTAACATCCTTTTGGGAGGATGCTACTAGGGATGTGCTAGATACCTTTTCAACCACCACAGCTTTTTGAGAAACTGTGGCTTGGCTAGCTTGGGAAGCACTCAACTTTCCTTCCTTATCCTGGGGGTTTCTTTGATGTTCACCCCTCCCCTCACCACTCACACCCTGTTCACTCACCTCAGGGTTAATAGTTGGTGTTACAACTGTTGTCTTTTGAGAAACAACAGAGGTGGATTTCTTTGTCTTGGATTTTGAAAGTTTAGTTTTGGTGACCTTGGTAGAAATCTGTTGGGGCATCACAGATTTCATGGCCACACTAGAAGATAAAGAAATAGAGGGGTTGGAAGAAGTAGGAGTTGTAGAAGCAATTACCTCACCTACCTGAGGTGCATTCATGATTGGTAAATATACCAATGGCACACTGCTGTTAAGATCCATTCTCTTCAAGTCTGCAAGAACTCTTTTCTCTTGTGCCCAGCACTTGAGTTTATTATTCTCATTGATTATGACTAAACCTTCAGCAACATGGTTAGCCAATAACATAAAGAATCTAGCATAATAGATGTTATTAGGTCTATTAGCTTTGTTACCTAATCTAGTACCTAATTCTAGCATCACATGGTTGCTAAAGTTAAAATACCTATCAGAAACAAGCATATAGAACATATTAACCAGAGATGAAGTTATGGCATCAAAATTACTAATTTTCCCAGAGAAAACCTTTATAAAGGCATCCCCAAGGAAACTCCATTCTTTCCTAAGGCCTTTTCTTCTAATACTCCCTAAATTAGCAGAGTTAAGAGAATAACCTATGGAATCTAACATGCTGGATACATCACTATCAGTGTGTGGTGTCATGGCATTGTTTTCAGGCAATTTAAAACATGCTTGTAAATCATCACAGTTAATACAGTGAGTTTTACCTTTGAGAGTGAAGGAGATAGTCATATCCATGGAGTTGAACTCAGCAGTTGTCCAAATCTCCTCAACTACTTCACAGAAAATTGTTGGGGCTTCCAGCATTGCATAGCTAAGTTTGCAGTTTTTGATGAAGTCCATCATTTTGTGATAGTCTGAGTGGGCTTCATTCTTCTCTACCAAAGCTATGAAATTGTTCTTTTCATAGATGAACCCAGATTGAGACATAATCTTCACGACTGGTGCCATTTTTGTGAGTAGAAATTGCAGAGAATAACTTGAAGTTTTTGCAGAGAGAAAATGATAAATGCTTGAAATTTTAAGAAAGCGTAAAGTAAAAATGAACAATCAGAAGGACTTATATGCTCTCTCAAATTAATAAACAAAAATTTAAAAGAAAGATTTATCAATAAATATGCGTTAGTGAATTTCAGCCGTTTAATAATAAACTGTAAGTATTCTAAAAACTACCTTTAAGACCAATACATACAGATGTATGTATGAGTATCAACGGTTAAGAGAATAGAATCAACGGCTGTTAAACACCTGAATCGACTGATGTGACATTTCAACGGATAAGGCAAATTGTCATCCGTTGAAGGGTACTTCAGTTTTATCCGTTGACGGATAAAAATTCCAGAAATGTATTTGTCTTTCAACGGATAATGACTATCCGTTGATAGAGCAATTTTGACTTTCAACGGATAGGGAACATCCGTTGATGAAATAAACTATGTTAAAAGTCAAATTTGTTCTAGCAACTAATATATTTCAGGCTTCAATTCAAATTGCAATAAAGACATGAATTTTAAGAATAATTAAGCATACCTAGCTCACTTACCAATCTTGTGAATGTTGATTCATCAAGTGGCTTGGTAAATATGTCAGCAATTTGTTGTTCACTTGGAACAAAATGTAGTTCCACTGTACCATTCATGACATGCTCCCTAATGAAGTGGTACTTGATATCAATGTGCTTGGTCCTTGAGTGCTGCACAGGATTCTCTGTTATGGCTATGGCACTTGTGTTGTCACAAAAGATAGGAATTCTATCAACATGAAGTCCATAGTCAAGGAGTTGGTTCCTCATCCATAACACTTGAGAACAACAACTTCCAGCAGCAATGTATTCAGCCTCAGCTGTAGAAGTAGAGACTGAATTTTGCTTTTTGCTAAACCATGATACAAGCTTGTTTCCCAGGAATTGGCAGGAGCCTGTTGTACTTTTCCTATCTATTCTGCAACCTGCATAGTCTGCATCTGAATAACCAATTAGATCAAAGCCAGATTCTCTAGGATACCAAATACCTAAATTTGGTGTACCCTTGAGATATCTGAAAATCCTTTTGATAGCAATTAAGTGAGACTCCCTAGGATCAGCTTGGAATCTAGCACATAGACATGTAGCAAACATTATATCTGGTCTGCTAGCAGTTAAATATAAAAGTGAACCAACCATGCCTCTATAACTTGTAATATCCACAGACCTTTCAGTCTTATTTAATTCAAGTTTGGTGGCAGTGGCCATGGGAGTTTTTGCAGATGAACATTCCATTAAGTCAAACTTCTTTAAAAGATCATAAATATATTTAGTTTGACTAATGAAAATTCCATCACTAACTTGTTTAACTTGTAAACCAAGAAAATAGGTTAGTTCTCCCATTAGGCTCATTTCATAATTGCTTTGCATTAGCTTAGCAAACTTTTTGCAAAGTTTGTCATCTTTAGAACCAAATATTATGTCATCTACATAAATTTGAACAAGTATACTAGAGCCATTAACATCCCTAAAGAAGAGAGTTTTATCAACAGTACCTCTAGTGAAGTGATTCTCCAAAAGAAATTTTGATAAGGTCTCATACCAGGCTCTAGGTGCTTGCTTCAGTCCATAGAGTGCTTTCAACAGATAATACACATAGTCTGGAAAATTTGGATCTTCAAATCCTGGAGGTTGACTTACATAGACTTCTTCCTCTAATTTCCCATTTAGAAATGCACTCTTGACATCCATTTGATAGACTTTGAAATTGGCATGGGCTGCATGGGCTAGAAATATTCTGATGGCTTCAAGTCTTGCAACAGGAGCATATGTTTCATCAAAATCTATTCCCTCTTGCTGAGAATAGCCTTTAGCAACCAGTCTGGCTTTATTCCTTATGATAATGCCATTTTCATCCATCTTGTTTCTGAATACCCACTTTGTGTCAATAGGACTCTTGTTCTTTGGTTTGGGTACCAGCTTCCATACTTGGTTTCTCTCAAATTGGTTCAGCTCTTCCTGCATAGCTAATATCCAATCTGGATCCAATAGAGCTTCTTCCACTTTCTTAGGTTCCTCCTGAGACAGAAAACTACTATACAGACATTCATCTTGAGTGGCTTTTCTTGTTTGCACTTTAGATGATGCATCACCAATGATCAGTTCAAAGGGATGATTCTTGGTCCATTTCCTTTGTGGTGGAAGATGTGCTCTAGATGAGGTGGCCTCAGTATTGTCATGATGTGAGACAGAGTGTTGACTAGTTGAAACTCCCCCTGAGTTGTTGGTCCTTTGCAGGGAACTTGGAATTCTATCAACTGATGATGTAAATCGATTATCCGTTGATGAACCATGATCAACGGATGCTTCATTTTGTACTTCAACGGATGATGCACTATGTCTTTCAATGGATACTGCATTGCTTCTATCAACGGATGCAGTATTTTGTGCATTATCCAAGGGCAAGTTTTGAATCCCTTTTGAAGTGTCATCTCCATCAGTCTCCTCTTCACTATCATCACAATATATCTCAATGTTGTCAAATTTGAGTCTCTCATTATGTCCCTCATCTGTTAGTCCATCAATCTTTTTATCATCAAACACAACATGCACAGATTCCATAACAATGTTGGTTCTTAGATTGTAGACCCTATAAGATTTTCCAGCTGAGTAACCAACAAATATCCCTTCATCAGCCTTTGCATCAAACTTCCCTTTATGGTCAGATTGATTCCTCAGTATAAAGCATTTACATCCAAAGACATGAAGAAAGTTTAGAGTTGGTTTTCTTCTCTTGAACAACTGATAAGGAGTCATGCCTTTAGCTTGATTGATCAAAGAAATATTCTGAGTGAAGCAGGCACAATTAACAGCTTCAGCCCAGAAATATGTTGGTAACTTTGATTCTTCAAGCATTGTTCTTGCAGCCTCAATTAAAGATCTGTTCTTTCTTTCAACAACCCCATTTTGCTGAGGTGTTCTTGGAGCTGAGAACTCATGCATGATTCCATTTTCTTCACAGAACAGCCTTAATGTCAAATTCTTGAACTCAGTTCCATTGTCACTCCTGATATTTCTAACCTTCAAGTCAGGATGATTGTTGACTTGCTTGATGTGATTGATAATGATTTCACTTGCTTCATCCTTTGATCCAAGAAAATAGACCCATGAGAACTTTGAGAAATCATCTACAATCACTAAGCAATATCTTTTTCCTGCAATAGACAATACATTGACTGGTCCAAACAAATCCATATGTAGCAGCTGTAATGGTTCATCAATTGTTGTTTCAAGCTTCTTTTTGAATGATGCTTTCCTTTGTTTGCCTTTTTGACAAGCATCACACAAACCATCCCTTGAGAATTCAACTAGAGGGATTCCTCTAACTAAGTCCTTTTTGACTAGATCATTCATTGTCTTGAAATTCAAGTGGGATAGCTTCTTGTGCCATAGCCAACTTTCAACTGAGCTTGCTTTGCTGAAGAGACAAGTAATGGATTCTGCATCTGTAGAGTTGAAGTCAGCTATGTACACATTTCCTTTTCTAACTCCAGTTAGAACCACTTTGTTGTCTTTCTTACTAGTGACAACACAGGCTTCAGAATTGAAGGAAACTGTATTCCCTCTATCACATAGTTGACTGATGCTCAGTAAATTGTGCTTGAGACCATCAACTAATGCAACTTCATTAATGATGACATTCCTTGTTGAAATCAAGCCATATCCCATAGTAAACCCTTTGCTGTCATCTCCAAAGGTTATGCTAGGGCCAGCTCTCTCCTTGAACTCTGTGAGCAGGGAGAAATCTCCTGTCATGTGTCTTGAACAACCACTGTCCAAGTACCATAGATTTCTTTCATTTCCCTGCACACCATAAAATCAATCAATTTGATTTTGGTACCCAAGTTTCCTTGGGTCCATTCTTGTTAGCCTTTCTCCTAGACTTCATTCCTCCTGCATCTTTAGACTTAGGTGAGTTTGAGTCAACCTTGGTCTTAGATATAGTTGGTTGAGGTGTAGGGTTAGTCACAGAATCATTTAGCACATTTGTAAAATTATTAGGCATTGATTGTGCAAACATGTTATTCCACATGGGCATATTGTATGGCATTTGAGGCATACTACATGCAGCAAGATAAGGATTGTTAAAATATGGCATGTTTACAAAATGTGCATAAGGATTTTGTTGAGACATAACAGGCATAGCATGCAGAGGTGATGCAGACATATTAGGCATAGAAGAGGGTACAGTTATGGGAGTCTTCTTAATGGATTTACAATTAGCAGATAGATGATTAACACTACTACAATGCACACAGCTTTTTCTAGGAGCATACCTATCAGGTGTGTAATTGTTGTGTTTATTAATTCCTACCTTCCCATTTCTGTTGGATTTTCTTTTAGATTCCTTTTTATCCTCAACCATCTTGAGCCTATTATTTAACTGTTCTAAGGTCATGTGCCCTACATTCACCTTACTGACATCTTTGGATGTGCTTGCTTCTTCTTTGACAAAGTTCTTTGAAGTTGAACCAAACTTTTTGTTGAGTTTCTTTAGATTCTCTCTTTTAGAAACATCTGCCTGTTTTAATTGAGGAACCTTCAACGGATGCTCCTTTTCTTCCTTCAACGGATAACTTTCATCATCCGTTGATTCCACATCCGTTGACAGCCCATCAATTAATTATAGTTTCTTTTTATTTTTATTCCAGGCAGTTTCACAGAATGATTCAATTCCTTGGACCTTAGCAATTTGAGCACTTACATCCCTAGATGTCTTCCAGGCTTTAATCACCTCTTGCTCTTTCTCTAATTGATTGGAAAGTATTTCTACTTTCTTAACAGATTCAGCTAGTTCATTTTCAACAGATATACAATGCAACTTAGTTTTCTCTAGGTCAATCATCTTATCTTCTAACAAAGCATTTCTATTACTTAAAAACATATTGTTCTCTTTAATCCTACTATTTTCTTTAGCAAGAGATTTAAGAGATACACGCAAATGATACAATTCAGTAGACATGTCATTAAAGGCATCATTGCACTCTTCTTTAGTAAGCTGTGTTAAGTCAGTAGTGATTACCTGATTGCTTGATGAACTAACTTCATTTTCTTCAGAATCAGCCATGAGAGCAAGGTTGACATACTCCACATCTTCATCCTCTTCATCTCCATTAGCTGCCCAGTCCTTTTCTTGAGTAATGAAAGCCCTCTCCTTTTGCTTGAGCAGATCAAAATATTTCTTTTTGTAATCTACTTGTTCAAATTTCTTCTTTTCAGAAGTTGGCTTTCTGCACTCACCTGCAAAGTGTCCACTTATACCACAATTGAAACATTTGAACTTGGATTTGTCCACAGTGTTTTTGTGAGGTTTAGTGGCTCTAATGTTTTTCTTGAATTTCATCTTTGCAAATCTTCTGGACAGAAATGCAAGATGCTCATCAATACCATCTGAGTCATCTTGGCTGGAGTTGTCTTCATTTTCAGCAACTTGCTCTTTCCCCTTGCTTGATTCCTGACTTCTTATACCATCTTTGGAGTTTGATGTAGATCTCGCAGTTTCTTGTCTGCATTTCCTCTCATTTTCAGCTATCAATGCAACTGAACTTCCTTTCTTTCTCCCCTTCTCCAATACCTCATCCTGTTCCAGCTCTAGTTCATAAGTCTTCAAGATTCCATACAATCTTTCAAGAGTGAAGTCCTTATAATCTTGAGAGTTTCTTAAGGAGACAGTCATGGGTTTCCATTCCTTTGGCAAGGATCTTAAAAATTTAAGATTTGAATCCTTTACTTGGTACACTCTTCCATACAGCTTCAGTCCATTCAACAACTTTTGAAACCTATTGAATGTTTCATTTAAAGATTCATTTTCTTCAAAATGAAAGTATTCATACTGTTGAATGAGAAGCTGCATTTTGTTTTCTTTCACTTGTTCTGTACCTTCACACAGTAGTTGAACTGTGTCCCAAACCTCTTTGGCAGTTGTGCAATTTATCACATTATCAAACATATCCATGTTAAGACCATTAAACAAAATGTTCATAGCCTTCTTATCCTTGTGGACTTCTTCTGTGTCTTCCATTGTCCATTCTGCTCTAGGTTTTGGAATGGATTGACCAACAGCAACTGTGGCTGTAGCAACTGTGGCTACTTTGTGGGGAATGTGAGGACCATTCTCAATGCAGTTTACATAACCTTCATCTTGGGAGAGTAGATGAAGGTGCATTTTCACCTTCCAATGGTGATAATTATCTTTGTCAAGAACTGGGATCTTTACTCCAATATCCTTCTTACTCATCTTTGTTAGATTCCAAGATCTTTAAACTCTTTGTATGTCAAGAGCCTGCTCTGATACCAATTGTTATTCCTAGTGGACTAATAATGAGATTTATAGAAGGGGGGTTGAATGTAAATCTCAAAACTTTTTCAAGTTTTGAGCAGTTTATAAAGTTGTGTGTTCAAGAAGAACAAGTGTGTGAATTGCTTTAAGCTAATACAGACAGATATATATTCAAGCACAAATGTAAAGAACACAACAGACCTTAAAAACTTTTCTGGTGGATTTGTTGTTCCACCAGAGATGGTATTTTAGAAAATCTGTGATTAAACAATGTTGATCACAGCTGCATCCTAGTACAAACTAGATGAATTTTCTCTCAATGTTTTTCTAAACAGCTCTGGAAAATCTCTCTTCTAATTACTAGCTTCTACTTGGTTTATATATTACCAAGTGTACAAGTGAAAAACAATATACAAATACAGTACTAAAATAAGTTCTTCACTTGCTTCTTTTCCTGTTCACTCCAGTACTTTGTTGACTATTGCATCTTTGTACTGAAGAAGAACGGCTGCTTTTTCTGTTGTTCCTGAAATTCGGCTTCCACATCTCAGTTGTCTCTATCAACCCATGTGCCTCTGTTTGTAGGTACAACTACCACTTATCAACGGCTAATCATCAGAGCATCCGTTGAAGCTTTCATCCGTTGATGCACTCATCCGTTGAAGGATGTTATCCGTTGAAGCTTTCATCCGTTGATGCACTCATCCGTTGAAGGATGTTATCCGTTGATGACTTTATCCGTTGAAGCTTTAGAGACATCCGTTGAAGCTTAGCTTCTTATCCGTTGAAGGTCTTTAAGTCATCCGTTGATACCACTTCACTTATACAAAATTACAAGGCATGAAGTATTTACAGTTGGCCTTCCTATCTGCATATCATCTAGTAGTCAACATGACTCATAGTTTCTCTCAACTTCCAAGAATTACATTTTAAACACAGAGACTGAAATATGCTACAACACTAAACTTATTTCTAAGTAAAGCTACACCATCAACGGATAGCCAAAGTGGTCTTATCCGTTGAGGCTACAGACACTAAATTTCTACTTAAGTATTTTGTTAAACATATCATCAAACTAATGCACATACGTTCCTAACAGTTATGATATCCATCTTCTGATATTTATCTTCTGATAATCTAAGTTCTGATATCTTTAAGTTCTGACTTCTAGTAAGTACTGATTCCAGTAAGTACTGATATTTCCTGTTTGTTAAGATCTGAAAACTAAACATGAAATATATTAGACATGACATCTCAAATATATCTAACAATCTCCCCCAACTTGTAAATTGTGCAAAAATATAAAAGTTAATAGATTTGATGATGTCAAAAACATTTAAGTTCAAATGTAATATGAGTTTAATAAGACTATTAACTACAACTTACAGTCCTTGTAGCTTTACCAACTTCACTGGATCAATTTGAATCCATAATGATTCTTAACAAAATCTCTTACCAGCTTGTCTTCAGCTTCCCTCAGAAATTCAACTAACTGTGCTTTATCCTGCATCAATTATTCATATTTACTATCACCAATTTGATGAATGGTTGTTCTGAGAGCTTGAATTGATGTTCTTTCAAGTCCATCACCAAGTCTGATAACTCTAGGATGTGAAGAGTTTTCATTATAACATAAGCACTTTCCTTTCAGAATAACTTCCACCTTAGCAGAATTCTTCAGCATAGGAATTTCTCTTCCATCACCTTCAGTAATCATTGGTATATACTGAAAAGTTTTTGTACCAGAGATTCTAAATAGATCTCTTATAACCTTCAAAATGTATTGTGACCATCTTCTTGTAACATCATATTTTACTTCCAGAAGATAGTGAATATGTTGAAATTCTCTGACAGATTTCTTTAGCACATCAGTATCAGCTCGTCTGTAAGTTAATCCGTCATAGAGAAATAAAATCAATTTCTCCTTTAGATTTTCCTTATTATGAGCATCTATCACGATTTGAGCAGACAACACTTTGTCAAGGTGCTTTTGTTTGATTTGTTCATATGGTTTGTCTGTCAACATGAAAGGATCTCTTAGAGTAACTTCTACTCCTGTTTGTATCTATTCTTTATCAGAACCTAATCCAGTTTTATCTCTAGATTTCTTGGATCTCAATCCAAATGTTGCAAGTTGATTCATCATCAGATTGGATTTTGGTTCAACTGGAGTAGTTTTCTTCCATAACAGTTTCTTCTTATCAGCAATTGTCATCTTTTCCAAATTAACTTGATCATAATTTGTTGTTTCTTCTGTAGCTTGCTGTTCTTTATTCTGAACAACTTGAGCAGTGTCAGAGGTTGTTTTAGATTCTTCAACTATCTTTCTTCTCTTCAGAACTTGAACAGTATCATCTTCTATCAAATCTTCATCTTACATTGTAGTTTGATAGAGTGGAATGGAAGAACTTATCTTTTTCTCAATCTTTAAAGGTTCACCAACCTTTTCTTTTCCTTTTGACTTAGGATCACTCTCAGTTTGTGATCTAGTCTTGGACTTTGAAGTCTCAGAATTTGACTTTTCCCTGATCACAATGCCTTTTTCCTTAGGCCTTGGAGGTTTCTTTATATCAGAAGCTTTAGACTTAAGATTTGTCTTCGCAGCTGCAAATCTAGCTTCTTCCTCCTTGAGAGTTTCCAAATCCATTCCTAGATTTTGTTTCAGAAATAATCTTCTAGCTATCTCCTCATCAAGTGTCGGGATTTTAGGATTTTTGTAATAAATAGTGGTCTGCTTCCCCTTTAACTTCAGAGTTTGTAAAAACTTCTGAGAGTCTTTAGATTCTGACTGAATCAGAATATCAGAACTTGACATTAGACTTTGCTTATCAGGACTTGACTTCAGACTTTTAGCATTCATAGCATCAGAACTTGACTTGTTCTGTGTAGAAGATTTTCCTTCAACTTTTCCTTGACCTCTACTCTTATCAGAGTTTCATTGGTCATCACCTTTATCATCCTTTTTCTTCAGTATTTGAGTAGGTGAGCATTTGGACTTAACTACCTTCTCCCCCCTTTTGGCATCATCAGGAAGTAAGAGAGAAAGAAGAAGTTCAACTGAAGATTGGATTTCATCTAATTGAGCTTTCTGAGAAACTTGGTTAGCCAGGACCTCATCAATTTGGGCATGTTGCTTCTCTTGAATCTTCTCAATGGCTTCAATTTTCTCAAGAGAAGGCTTGATATACCTATTCTTTTCAAGCTTGATCTGTAGATTTAGCTTATCAGCATGTTCATGTAGTGTATCAAGCTTTTCATGAGTAGAAGAATGTAGACCTTGAAGATGTTTGGTAGAAAGAGCAGTGATCTTGAGTTGTGTCTTAAATCAGCATTTATGAGCAACTCATCAGCTTTAGCAATATGCTCTATCAGAATGTTAGAACTTGGAATGAAATTAGTGCCATTCCACTTCTTGGTCCACTTCACACCTCTGTGAGTATCCTCCCAAGGAATAGGTGCTTCCTTTTCAACAAATTTCTTCACCAATTCGTCCTTTCCTAGTATGAGAACTGGAGTCTCAACAAGAAACATTGTCTTCAGAACTTGAGGAAGACTCATTATGTTCTGACAGCACAACAGTGTGTGAAATAACTGGAGATTCAGGAACAGCTTCATTTAAATTATGAACATCAGAATTTATCTCCAGAGCTGGTGTGGTTGATGTAGATGGTATCTCAGCATTTAAATTTGGAAAATGAGTTGGAGTTTGCTGAGCTTCTGTAGATGGAGCTTCCAGATAAAGAACATTTGGTATATTCAAATTATGAATATCTATTTCAGAAGTAGTAGCTTGTTCTTTAACATCATCTGTAGCTTTAACAGGAGCGACAGGAGGTGTTGACACAGTATCCTGAGGTTGAGTAGGGAATGGCAGAGCTTCAATTACAACAGGTTCTGATGAAATCAGAGATTCCTGATCCCCTTCCTCAGCTTCAGTTGAATCTTCAGATATAGGCTTGTCCTTGTATCTTTCTGCCCTCATTTTCTTTAGTCTCCTTGCTAATGAAGGAGTTACTGTTGCAGCATCAGAACTCACAGATTTCCTTTTCAAAGTATCAGAACTTTGACCTGCAGTTTTTTTCTGAGAAGTAACATTCTCAGCTCCAACTATCACAGGTTCTGATGCATGAACCCGTGCTTCAATTGTTTCCTCAAAACATCACAATTTATTAATGACCATAATTGTAATCAAAACATTCATTAAAAGATATAGTTCAAAATAGATGAAGTAAAGATTAACAAATTGCAATTAGAACATGCACAGTCACATAATTTGAGAAACATAGACTAAATCTTGCAATTAAAGGAAATTTCATTAATATATCAAATGAGTATATTTTATGAAATTTATTGATTACATGCAAAAATTACAAGATAGTCCCATTCTAAGATCTTAACATCAACATCCTTAGTCCAAGAAGCCTGACAAAGCTGATGGTGAAGAGATACGGATGGATGACATTTAATTCTTCTTCCTACTTTCAACAAAGAGAACAGCAAGATGAATGATTTTCTCCTGCTGTTTAAGAATTCGGGAATGAACTTCTCTTTGGAAGGACAACAGATCATTTTAATGTTGTCTGGAATTTGAATCCAGATGTCGAATGGAATGTTGTTGATAGGATATGAAGTCGGAATTCTATTTCTAAAAATGGTCACAGTGTTTGTGCCATAGCAGTAAAACCAACTAAAATGAGTCATTGTTTGAGAGAAAGGAAAAGATTCACTTTCCATAACCAAAATGAAAGAAAGTAATGTGATTTTACTAGAGGATGATTAGTCATTTAAATAGCCAATGGAATACCAAGGGACGCAAGGACTGTTTAATGATTAAGAGTAAAAATAATGATGCCTCGTCTCCCTAGACCGATGTGTAATAATAACAGTCAGTAAAAAGTTAAAGCAAGAGTTAATGGGCGCGGGAAATAGTTAACAATTACTGTGCACATGTAGTTTGTCAAGACAAACACATTTACCACTAACCCATAATGATTATGGCTATTTTTATCTTACCCAAATATATTCTGATTTAAATATGACTGTTTCAGTTTTTACCACAAATAAGTCAAGTAAAGAATAATGCCACATAAGCATCAAGGATTCCATCAGGATTTAATATCAAAACTTAAACTTATCAAATTTTAACAGTCATTAGAATATGGCTTATGTACTCAAAAAGTGAATATCTTTTTCTGTGATTCTTCATACAAATACTGACTTGTTTCCTTCAGAATTTAATCATCAGAACTTCCATCAGAACTTGTCCTCGAAATTTATACAAATGACACTTAACTGTTTGTTAAAAATTACATAATCACCACAGTAATTTTCATCATTCATATGGAGTAAAAGTGTGTGCATTTAGCAAAATATCAGATAAAGATTAAAGTCTGATAAACTTCAGTACATCTTAGAAATAAGGCATAACTAAGAAAAGTGCTTAAAATTTGTCACCAATCATGAAGTCTACTATAAAAAAAATTATACATAAGTCTACCTCAACTGTTTGTGCTCATGTTATGCATCTTTTGAAATTCCTTTTTACAGTGGCTATTCAGTGTAAGTGAGTCACGACTGCTTATCAGAATTTATGTTGTTGTCATAGTATTTCTCCAGTAATCAGAGAATGTGAAAAGTCATCAAGAAAATTTATTTGCTTTTCTAATGCATATTACTTAATACCAGCAATGCACTTGGGTCTTCCCTTCCACATATTTACTCTAGATCTCAAAGGAGTACCTGACTTTTCTTTTCTTTTGATAAGTGAGGTTTATCAGCATTTAGTTCATTCTAAAGATTTACTGACATAAGAATCTAACAGATAAGAAGCAAGAATCTAGTTTATGACTTAGTAATAAGATACACAAAGTAAACTTGACTAAGCTCAAAATCAGAATTTGCTTGTATTAATGAGTTTTCACATAAACAACTAATTCAAACATGGGATTTCTTGTATGTTAAAGACTACTAGGTCAGCATCTAGCACAATTATCCTCATTGGATTGAATAGTCACAGAACATTCAAAACACTATCAGAGTTTAAAGATCCACATCAGATAACAATCAGTATTTAATGAATTTCAATTAAAGAACATATTTCATGAAGATAAGACAATATGTAAACACTGATCATAAAGTCTGATGCATAAGAACAAAAGCTAAGCAGATTTAGAGAAAATGTAACGCCCCCAAATCCGGGGTCAAGGGATTTGGTCGTCACAATGAAACCTCAATCCAAATTAACCTGTTAAATTAATAAATAAATTCCAGAGGAAGATATTTATCATCTGTGACCCCAATCAATCCAAGATCTTTTAAGGTTACAGTTCTAGAAACAAGAAATCCAAATTCCACAAATAAATTTTCACTTTCATTTAAAACTCTTTTCAACAAATTCCAAACTCAAAGCTAAACCCCCTAGTATAACTTCAAAAAGAAGTATACTAGGCCCAACTATAAAATACACCACTATAATATAATATAATATAAACAATTTTATACAATAAAACTTACACTAGTCTGCAAGCCCTAGACTAACCACCTTCCAAAAGCTTCTTCTTTGCTTCCTCGAATTAAGCAGCTATGCAGCGCAAGCTAATCCTCACTGGAGGTTAAATTTGAAAACAGGCAAGTATGAGTGAAAGAAATGCTCAGCAAGATCATTGTAGCGAATATAGGGTTGTTTTGAAATAAAACCGACATCTGCATTAGAGCAGAACATTTAAAATCATAATTGCTGAATCATAAAATTTTAGTTGAGGAACCCTAGAATTGATTCCTTAATTATATTCAAAACCATTTTGATATTTTTGAGCGAAATGCTTCAGCAACACTTTGAATCTTGACGAGAATAAAACTCGTAAAATAGTGTTTACGGAAATATCGTAAACCACAACAACAAGAAGCAATGATTATGGAATGAATCATAAACTTTACTCAAAACCGAACTCTTGATCTTAATACTTATTTTGCTGTCATATCAAATCAGATACCAATACAAACTTTGATGCTCACAACATTCCGTACTGAAGTCAACATCAATCATCTATACTAATACCACCTTTGATATTTAACAATTACGTAAGTATCAGCATAAATCAGAATCTGAATCAAAACTGTAATTCACTTTTAATCCAAAACAGAATCAGTTGATAAATCATTTATTCTATGATTATCAAACCAATAAAGAAATTTAGATATCAATTTAGATTGGAACCAATAATATTTCATGTTGTTCCCGATGATCAGTCGCGAAACAACACCGTTATCCCGCAGCCATACCGTAAATATAGGTACTACCCGTATCTCGAAGACATACGGTACCTACAGGGCGCCAGAAAGGCATAACTAGCCTTGAAAGATATTACAGCTGGACCGATATCTCGATCACCTACGTTGTAACTAGTAACCAGTAACCATTCCAATCTTAAAAACCTTTTTATTAAAAAAGGAGCTGAATCAATCGACATCCTAAATAATTTTATTCCCCCATTCACTTGGGTAGGAATACTCGCAACAAAATCATCTTTCTCAAAATCCAAAACATTTATAAATCCAGTAATTTGATAAGTAAAATCACTTAGGTATTTCTTAACATAGAATAGCAGAAGAATACTTGCATAAACAACATCATTTAATTCAGTGATATGTAAAACATTTATTTATTCTGAACTGAGAATAGGGAAAGCAATACTTGCATGAGAAGATTTAAAATAAATATCACTTGAACAATAAGTGATGATAGGAATACTTGCATAATTGATTCGAAATAAACATCACTTGAACGATAAGTGAAGTCAGGGGTACTTGCCTTTGAGATTTAGTAGTTAGTCACACTCGTATAAACATAATTATCTCAGTCTGGCATCTCAATGCATCACCGCTTTTACTTCGCTAAATCTCTGTTATGCTGCTCATGTAGTGCTGCAACCCATTATTCCATACAATTCAACTCTAGCCTACATCCATTCCATCTGGTCCTGATCATCTTGAAAGACTCGCATCTATAATTAAAAGATCACACTTTAATCGTCTAAATGATAATAACTCGATGAACTGCGCGTCAAAATCCTATCGTCTACCCATACGATAGCCCACACATAAATATAACAGACAAACACAGGACTCTTGACTCATGTACACATGTATTTCACATAACATATAAACACATAATCATATAAGCCACGTATCACATAATTCATATCACATATGACTCGATTCATCAAACGGTTTGACTCGATACGTTTAAAACGAAAATCGGGTCAAAATACGATTTATCCATTAAAAATTTACTCAGAATGATTCGTAAAATAAGTGACATTTCGAAACAAAAGGATTTGGGTCTCGAATGTATTTTTATTGAAAGTAGAATATTTGCCTGAGTCTATACGCGTTCATTTTGTATTAAACGGACGAACGATTTATTTAATATGAATTTTTGAACATTTCTCGAAATTAAAAACGGGTCTCTGAATCATTTTATAATTAAATAATAGGGCTCGAACACCCGAAAATAATTTTATAAGAATTATCGAGCCTGAAAAATAATTTAAAATAATATTTAACGACCGAAACTATTTTTCAGAATTTTTAAATCAAAATAAATAATTAAATCTAATTAAATAATCAATTAAAATTAATTAATAACTAATTAAATTAATTAATCAAATAATATTTAAATTAATTGACCAATTAAATAATTAATTATCAACTAAAATTAATTAATTAAATAATTTGGATTTATTTTTGAATTAAAAATAAATTTTCAGAATTAAAATAATGATTTTCAAAATAAAAAATGAATTTTGAAATAATTTTAAAAACAAAATATGCAAAAACAGTTTGGAGGATTTGGGTTAGGGTTTATAAAGATTGAACCCGGGTCAGGATTAAATCCAACCGGGTCGGGCAAGAACAGGAATCTGGGTCAAGATGAACTTGCCGGATCCTGCCCAGATTCCGGTCGGCCATCCTGACTCCGGCGAACCCTGTTCCTTGGCCACAACACACCAATTGATCTGAATTTTCAACACAACTCGATCCTTGCAACCTTAGCAACTCAGTCACGACCAACACAACATTCAACAATCATTTAAACTTCAATTCCGTTAAAAATCGAATAAGACGCCGACGGTTTTCCGGCCGTAAGTTGATCAACATGAAACTATAACCAAACTTAAAGATTAATATATCAAAATGAAGCTTAGACTACATATAATCAAACCCCTATACCCATATCAGCCATCAATTAACAAGTAAACAAGAAAAATGAATCAAAATTTTGAAAAATTTTATGAACTCGGTTAACTATTCCAACAATCAAACAAGACAATTATATACATGATTCGACTGTAAACAACATAGTGAAGCTATCTATATCATCAAAATAACCCAACAATCAGTTAAACGAAAAGCCCCAAATTCATATCTGAACCCTAAAATTTGAGATTGAATTTTTACCAATTGTTGAAATGATTTGATGGTAGATTAACAAAGAGAAGATCGAGGGCTTCAAAACGGATATTCACACTTGTGATTTGGACCACAGAATCATTCCCAAATTTTCTTTGATCTTCAAGAACAAATCAAAACCCTAACCCTAATTCTTGGGAGAAAAACTGATTTTCTGAAAAATAAAAATAAAAACTTATTTTTAATAATAATTATTAATAAATAAAAAGCTATTTATATTTATAGAATATTGGTACGCATTGGATCATATTGGATCGATAAATTTGTTGCTTAGCCGCTAAGTAACTGCAAAAACGATCCGAAAATAGATTACTTAGCCGCTAAGTAACTATAAAAACGATACAATTAGTATCAGATTTGGATAATTATCAAAACCGAGCTTTTCATAAAACACCATATATGAAAATAATGTAAAAATATCCCGTCTCTCGAGAATACGGGTTTTGTTGATTTACCGAAATGATTATCGTATCAAAAATCTTGCGCCGGGCCGCACACGGGTCAAACCGTAATCCGGATCGAAAAAGTTAAAACACGAAAAATGTTCGGAATTACCAGATTAGGTTAGGAAGGATTTTCAGAAGAGTTTCGGGTTGTAAAACGTAAAAACGGTTGAGGTTGGACGATTCCCGACTTTATAAAATAGTTTTGTAACTACTCAGAAAATAATTATTAAATCCATAAATCATTATACAATCATATATCACTCCAAATATTATCAGAAAAATATCACAATTATCTATATTTTATTCTGAACATATAATAATTAAAATACTCAAAGAATATCACATATAGACATTCAAAACATCACTTCAATTACCAGATAATTCACCAAAATTCACATAAAATCACATAAACAATTCCAAATAATAATAATAATAATAATAATAATAATAATATTTGAAAATATGGGATATTACAGAAAGAACCTGAAACCGTTCCAAGTTCATTTACTAGTCATGTAAAAGTAGCTTCACATAGTGGTTTTATGAAGATATCTGCTAGTTGTTGATCTGTTGGAACAAAATGCAATTCCACTGTACCTTCCATCACATGTTCCCTTATGAAATGGTACCTAATGCTGATGTGCTTTGTCATTAAATGTTGAACTGGATTACCTGTCATAGCAATAGCACTTTGATTATCACAGTAAATAGGGATTTTAGAAAATTCTAACCCATAATCCAGTAACTAATTCTTCATCCAAAGAATCTGTGCACAACAGCTTCCTGCAGCAATATATTCTGCTTCTGCAGTCGATGTGGAAATTGACTTCTGTTTCTTGCTAAACCAAGAAACCAATCTGCCTCCAAGAAAGTGGCAGTTTCCACTAATATTTTTCTTGTCTATTTTGCATCCTGCAAAATTTGCATCTGAGTAACCTATTAGCTTAAAATCTGATTCTCTAGGATACCACAATCTCAGATCAGCTGTACCCTGAAGGTATTTGAAAATTCTTTTCAGAGCTATTAAGTGAGGTTCTCTTGGATCAGCCTGAAATCTTGCACAAAGACAGGTAGCATACATGATATCAGGTCTACTTGCAGTTAAATAGAGTAAAGAGTCAATCATACCTCTGTAGTTAGTAATATCTACTGATGAACCAGTATCTTTATCTAACTTGGTTGCAGTGGCCATGGGAGTGGATGATGTTGAACTATCTTACATTCCAAACTTCTTCAGTAAATTTCTGGTGTACTTGGATTGACTGATAAAAGTACCTTCTTCATTTTGCTTGACTTGAAGTCCCAGAAAATAGCCGAGTTCTCCCATCATACTCATTTGATATCTTGACTGCATTAGCTTTGCAAACCTCTCACAGAGTTTGGCATTTGTAGAACCAAATATGATATCATCAACATATATCTGTACCAAAAGTAAGTCATTTCCATGGTTGAGGTAGAACAGTGTTTTATCAATTGTACCTCTGTGAAATCCACTTTCCAGAAGGAATTGAGCTAAAGTCTCATACCATGCTCTTGGAGCTTGTTTAAGGCCATAAAGTGCTTTGTCAAGCCTATAGACATGATTTAGAAATTTTGAATCTACAAATCCTGGAGGTTGTTCAACATAGACCTCTTCTTCTAATTCTCCATTAAGAAAAGCACGTTTTACATCCATTTGAAAGACTTTAAACTTTTTGTGAGCAGCATAAGCCAAAAAGATTCTTATGGCTTCTAATCTAGCAACTGGTGCAAATGTTTCATCATAATCAATACCCTCCTGCTGAGAGTAGCTTTTAGCAACCAGCCTTGCTTTATTCCTTGTAATTATGCCATCACTATCAGTTTTGTTTCTGAACACCCATTTTGTGCCAACAACTGATCTGTTCTTTGGTCTTGGCACTAGGGTCCAGACTTTATTTCTTTCAAATTCATTTAACTCTTCCTGCATTGCTTGCATCCAATCAGCATCTTGAAGAGCTTCTTCCACTTTCTTTGGTTCAGTCTGAGATATAAAAGAATGATAGAGACATTCATTTGATGTTTCAGTTCTAGTTCTGACACCTGCTTCAGGATCTCCAATAATTAAGTCAGGTGTATGTGACTTGGTCCACTTCCTTGCATATTGAAGTTGACTTCTAGAACTGGATCCTCCCCATGATCTATGTTGTCTCCATCAGCATTTTCCGATGCTCCCCATATAGTTATGCTCTCCGAGACTTCAGAATTTGACTTGGATCCTTCAGGATTTGAAGTATCAGAGCTTCCACAATTATCAGAATTTGGCTCATCAAAACTAGATGAATCATAACTTGAAGAGCCAGTGTCAGGTTTTGATGCTTTTTTAGAGTCTTGAGATGTGGTAGAATCTTCAGCTTGCTCCCCCTGGACAGGTGCATTTTCCTTTGGAGTTGTTACCACAGATTCAATGACATCAGTACTTACAGGATCAGAGTATAAGTCATCAGAATTTCCAGAATCATAATTTAAGTCTTCATTTTCAAATCTCAGCTGATCGTGATCATTGAAATCTTCAAGTCCAATAATCTTCTTATCATCAAAAGATACATTGATAGATTCCATGACAACCCTTGTTCTTAAATTATAGACTCTGAAGGCTTTTGTGGAAAGTGGATATCCAACAAAAATTCCTTCATCAGCTTTTAGATCAAATTTTGACAGCTGCTCAGGATGAGTCTTAAGAACAAAACACTTGCAACCAAATACATGAAAGTATTTCAGATTTGGCTTCTTTTTCTTCACCATCTCATATGGTGTTTTTCCTTGCTTGTTTATGATTGTTGCATTCTGTGTAAAACAAGCAGTCTGCACAGCTTCAGCCCAAAAGTAGGTTGGTAGCTTTACTTCATCAAGCATAGTTCGTGCAGCTTCAATGAGAGTCCTGTTCTTTCTTTCTACAACTCCATTTTGCTGTGGAGTTCCAGGTGCAGAAAATTTCTGCTTGATTCCATGCTCTTTGCAGAACTCTTCCATGATTGAATTCTTGAACTCAGTGCCATTATCACTTCTTATAATTTTAACAAAATCTTTGACCAACTTATCCAGCTGTCTGACATGATCAGTTAGAGTAGATGCAGTTTCATTCTTCTTGTGCAAGAAGTACACCCAAGTATACCTTGTGAACTCATCCACTATAACCATAACATATTTCTTCTTTGCAATAGACATGACACTGACTGGACCAAATAGATCAACATGCAGTAGGTGATAAGGCTCAAGAATTGATGACTCAGTTTTGCTCTTGAAAGAAGATTTTATTTGTTTTGCCTTTTGACATGAATCACAAATGCCATCAGGAGCAAATACTGATTTTGGAAATCCTCTCACAAGATCTTTCTTTACAATCTCATTTATGTTGTTGAAGTTTAAATGAGAGAGTCTTTTATGCCAATTCCAGCTTTCTTCAATTGATGTTCTACTCAACAGACAGATTGCATAACCATCAGTACTTGTTGAAAGTCTGGCTTCATAAATGTTACCATGCCTGTATCCTTTCAGAACCACTTTTCCTGTAGAATTTCTTACAACTTCACAGTGTTCTTCAAAGGAATCCACATGATAACCTCTGTCACAGATTTGAGTCACACTTAGCAGATTGTGTTTAATCCCGAGACAAGAGCTACTGTTTCAATGATGACATTCCCAAGATTAATACTGTCATATCTCAGAGTTTTTCCCATGTTGCCATCTCCATAAGAAACTCCTGGGCCAACTTTCTCCATAAAGTCTGAGAACAGGGCTTTATTGTCAGTCATATGTCCTGAACATCCACTATCCAGTACTAGGATGTTTCTCCTGTTGCCCTGCAATCACAAAGACCACTAATGGTTAGTTTTAAGGACCCAGACTTGCTTGGATCCTTTGGCCTTTTTAAGTTTGTTAGCATTTGCAGCGGATTTAATATCAGAGTTTATGCTAACATGCTATTTATCAGAACTTATATCAGACTTTGCATCAGACTTTACACTAGAAGGAATTAAAGTAACTTTCTTCAATGAAGGTTTTATTTGATAATAATCATAGTATAAACTATGATATTCCTTACAAGTATAAATGGAATGCCATAAACTACCACAATGAAAACAAGGACTTTGTGGCTTAAACCTAACAGACTGACTCTTAACTCCTGACTTAGGAGGTAAAGAGTTTATATTCTTATTCTTCCTGCAAAAAGAAATAAGATGGTTAGAGTTTCTACAGTTATAACATTTCTTTCTAGGAGCATTAGGTACTGGCATATAATTATTGCTTTTATTCACACCTTCCTTTCCATTCTTATTTTTCCTAGCTGCCTTAACCTTGTTGACATTCTTTGTTTCTTTCAACTTATGCTTAAGCTGCTTCTTAGTCATTAAGCCTATGTTGACTTCAGCTGGTTTATCCTGTTCTAATTTGTCAGAAGTTGACTTCTCCTTAACTTCTGTTACAGACTCTTTCATCTTTCCAGAATAAGATTCTACAGTTTTGGCTACAAACTTAACAGGATTTACCTTTGGCTTAACAGTTTTTTTAACAACAATTGGGTCAATTTGTTTAGTTCCTTTTTCACTTTTATCATCTCCATAACCTAAGCCCTCTTTCCAGTTTCTACTAATTAATAAATTCTGAGTTGTCCTGCCAGAGTTAGTCCAAGTCCTGATAATCTCTTTTTCTTTTTCTAACTCAGTTTTGAGAGATTTATTCAATTTTAGCAATTCATCTCTAACATAAAAAGCATCATCTCTCTCTTTTTGAGTTTGATGGAACATAACTAACTTTTTTTCTAAATAATCATTCCTTTTATTAAAAGCAAGATTTTCAGAAGTTAATCTTTCACATGTTAAAGTTTGATCTCTGTAGCTAATAAACATGGTTTTAAGATATGATCTCAACTCAGTAATATTATCAGTATGAAAAGCATAAGTTATTTGAGGTACTTTTAACTCAGCAGCTTCAGAACTGCTATTAGCATTTGCCATCAAGGCATAGTTCTCCTCATCTTCAGAATCTGAAGTGTTTGTCCAGATTTTCTTCTTTGTGACAAGTGCCTTGCCTTTGTCACTTTTTCCTTTCTTGCAGTCAGGAGATATGTGGCCTCTTTCACCACAGTTGTAGCATTTGACATTTGAGTTATCTCCTCTGTCAGACTTTTCACCTTTGCCTTCAGATTTTCTGAAACCTTTCTTATCAGAACTTACACCTTTCCTGAAAAATTTCTTTCCCCTTCTAAATTTTCTATAGGCAATCTTTGTGATACCCTTCACCATAAGAGCACACAATTTCATCATCTTTTCATCAGCATCTACTTCAGGTAAACTTTCAGTTTCTGAATCATCATCATCATAACTTGATGATTCTGAACCAGACTTTGTGATGAGAGCCTTTCCTTTGCCTTTCTTTGAGACAACCACTTTGGGGGATTGCTCTTCAGCCTTAAGAGCAACTGTCCTTGACTTTCTCCCATGTCTCTTGCTCCTTTGATCCATCTCAAGTTCATGAGTCTTGAGCATATCATAGATTTCATCAAGAGTAGTTTCTTCAAGAGCATAGTTGTCTCTTATAGTAGTAGACTTCAAATCCCAACTTTCAGGAAGAGCTAAAAGGAATTTCAGATTTGAATCTTCAAGATCATATTCGTTGTCCACCAGTGACAGATCATTCAAGAGTTTGACAAACCTGTCATATAAGTTAGTTAATGACTCATCACCTTTTGAATCAAAGTGCTCATACTCTTGAGTGAGTATAGTCCTCCTGTTCTTCTTGATTGCATCAGTTCCCTGGCATCTTGTCTCCAAAGCATCCTATATCTCCTTTGCAGTCTTGCAATGAATTACCCTGTTTGACATGACATTATCAATGGTACTATGCAGCAAATGCCTTACTTTTGCATCCTTGGCAATGGATAAGATATCTTTAGCTGTATACTCACTTTTCTCCTTTAGTATAGTCTTTGCTGGCTAATCTGCAACTACAACAAAGACCTTGGCTGGCTTATGCGATCCTTCATTAATTCTGTTAAGGTATTTTGGAACAATAGCTTCCAGAAACATATCCATCTTCACTTTCCATATGGGATACTCAGAAGGTCTCATTATGGGAACCCTAATAGTCTCATATCGACTGTGGATTTGAGTGTTTTTAGTTTCTTCAGTTTTGGTAGGCTTGGTTGAATTTTCTGCTTCTTCAGACATAATTGTTTGGATCTTTACTGTATGTGTGTTAACAGATAAGCTCTGATACCAATTGTTTGGTCACACAACACTGTAGAAGGGGGTTTGAATACAGTGTAGAATATAATCAAATCGATTTCGAACACAAGTAACAGTAAACAGATATATTCGATATAATAAAATCTGTTACAATGGAACTTTTCTCTCTCAGTGATGAACAAATATCACGAGAGCTGCTAGGTTACAATGTATGATCTTCTCGATAATGATAACACATATAGTGTAAACCTATGTTTGTGTTTATATAGTACACAGTTACAAGATAACTTATAATTGATATGGAATATAATTCTGTCTCCTAAAATATATCAACCAGATATCTTATACAATTCTTTAAGTCCTCTAACTCTTTCCATGCATATCTTCTCTTTGTATTAGTCTTGATCTTCTTTCCTGTAAATCAGCTTCCTTCCTTAACTGTTAGTCCTCTCTTACTTAATTATGATATCCATCTTCTGATATTTATCTTCTGATTATCTAAATTCTGATATCCTTAAGTTCTGACTTCCAGTAAGTACTGATTCCAGTAAGTACTGATATTTCCTGTTTGTTAAGATCTGAAAACTAAACATGAAATATATTAGACATGACATCTCAAATATATCTAACAAAGTGCCGACCTTCTATAACCACATCACAATCGGGACAAACATTATTAACAATGACTTTCTCTTGATTTGCTACCTCTATAATCAAATTAGGTTCCAGAGGGTGCGCAACACAAATTAGTTTATCAAGAATACTTTCAAAAATAAAAGATCTAATAGCTCCAGAATCCATCAATATTTTTACTTCTACTGAGTTAGTAACAAGCATACCTGCCACCACATCCACATCTTGCACAATATCTGTCATTGTCATATTAAAGGTCCTAGCTCTGGGTTGAGCTGATGGTGCTGGGAGAGACGGCGGTCCAGCAATCCTAAGAACATTGGCCTTCTGAACAGGCTCCTTGCAATTTCTGGCCATATGGCCCACCTTTCCACATTTGAAACAAGCTAAATCAGGCTTCTTTGCTCCATTTGGACACTCTGATGAGTAATGCCCTTTCTGGTTACACTTGAAACAGGTCACGTCCAACTTATTACACCTTCCCGGGTGTCTCTTTCCACAAACCTTGCATTCTTGAATCTGAGGTCTGTTATCCTTTCCCGGTTGTCCTGCTTTCTGGAAACGGTTCTTCTGGGCTCCGTTACCGGGTTTAAACTTCTAAAATTTTTGGTTCTGACCTCCACCATTCTTACCAAATTTCCCTTTAAACTTCCTTGTTCTTGCTCCTAGCTTTCAAACTTTCTTTTCCTTCATTTTCTCTTTTCGCCGCTTCACGCTCTCCTTCTACTATCATTGCCTTCTGCACCAAGGCGGCATAATTCTTGATCTCCAACAAAGCCACTTGACTTCTAATCCATGGCCTAAGTCCCAGTTGGAACCTCTTGGCCTTCTTTGCCTCCGTATTTACATACTCGGGTACGAATCTAGACAACTCCGAAAATTTCACTTCATACTCCGCTACCGACATATCTTCTTGTCTAAGGTCCAAAAATTTCATCCCCATCTGGTCTTGCATATAACTTGGAAAATATTTATCCAGAAACATTTCAGTAAACTTCTCCCATGATAAGTCCTTTCCTTCCAGCAATGCCTTCGAAGATTCCCACCAGAAACTCGCTTCATCTTTAAGGTAATAACTCGCATACTGGGCTTTCTTGTCATCCTTAACTTCTGCTAACTCAAACGCTTTTTCCATTTATATTAACCACGGCTGTGCTTTTATCGGGTCTGGAAAACCAAGGAATTCTGGGGGATGAACAGATTGAAAGTGTTTGAAGTTTCCAACTTTAGGGGCTACGGGTTGTTGCAAAAGCTGAGCAAGTCTGCTCATCATGGTGGTTTCTGGATTCACTTCTGGGTCTTGGGTTTGAACTTCTTCTTCTTGGTGATCTGGTGAGTTGGCCATTTCTTACAAACCTGATTGAGCAATTATTTAGCAATACGTTAGCATGGCATATATAACAATATTTTATTATGAAATCTCTTTTGCGGGTTTTAAGCTTTACCGAATTTTGCACATGCAATCCTATTACTATATAATTCTCATATCAGTGTTGTTTTCTCATGGCACGGGGTATGATATTATGGAATTTTAAACACGGTTATATGAAAACATGGTATTCAGAACAGTTTATGCAGATTTTTAGGGTGCACAATAGGAAACAAGATATATCATGGATATATCAAACCAAGGGTACATAAATAATAGTCTGGTTATCACAAGTTCAGGAATAAGGTACAATATTATAACAGGGTTAAATAGAGGAAAAACTGGGAAATATCCCCTTATCTACCCCTAACTTCTAACAACTACAACTACAAAGTTCCGAGATACGATACAACAAATGAAAAAGGGATCCCGGCATCTGATCAAGTATCTCAAAGCCTACCGGTGCTGAAAAACAACAACTACGGGCTCAATCAAAAGTCCCGCCTAACAACTAATCAACCAGAATCTCTCTTAACACAACCAACATCCAGCGAATGATCTTATGCAGCCTCCGGGCCTAAGCATCAGCATCACTAGTTGATGGTCCCTCATCCAATCTCCTCCAGGAAACCTGCTCCACCATCTTAATCTGAACTCGCCACTCATCATTCAAAAAATGAAGTGCTCTTCCTAGTCTCTCGAGCTAGCCTATCCACCAAAGCTCCCAACTCAGGAATACAGGAGTAAACAAAGTCTCGATCCTGGGCTAACTTGCCACCAACACTGACAGGCACAATCTTAAGCATCTCAGACTCTGGCTCAGGGGCAGGGGTCTTTGAATCTGGCCTCAAGGGTAAAATCTGCATAGGGATCTCACTACTCTCAGAAGGATCCTCTTCTGGATCTGAACTAACATACACAGGCTCATTTGAAGAGGGTGGAATGGGGTCCACTGGGGTACCGGTCAAACTAATATCTGAATAGGAATCACTACCACTACTGGGATCCTGAGAGAAAACATAAAACAGCAACCAAGAAACAGCGTTAGGGTTAAATAAAGCTTCTAGCTAACTCACACCCTAACTCTATTCACCACTTTAGCTAATAAACACTTTTCCTTAGACTATACCTAATAGTCTAACTCAACTCTATATGAGTCGAACTCTCTCGCGATATAAATATATTCCCAAAATACCCATTTTTAATCCTAACTTGTCTCAGGGACTAGATCCTATAGCTCTGATACCAACTTCTGACACCCTCAATCTTGGGGTTAGGAAATGAGAATCCACACACCTTTAATCTACTAATTAAATAAGCATAAATCCCGATTAGCTACTAACAGGATCAAACAGGATAAAGTGTGAGACAAGATTACAACTACCAACCATAGAATATAACTTAAAACCCAAAATAAAACCAAATATACATAGTCGATCCCGGCTTGGAACCGATAGATAACCCATTGTATCTTTACAACTCTTTGGCTAAGCGCTTGCTCACTCAAAAACTATACTACCTGCTCTGGCAACCGGAAGCCCTCAACGCGATAGGGACCACCAGGTACGCTCTTACGAGTAGTGCGCCTAAGCCTGGCCATCTTCTTGCTTAACTTCCATGGTTAGATTAGAACAAAACATATGAGTATAAAACTCAGCAAGTAACTAAAAAGCAGTTCTATGATACAAAATCCATAATATACATTACTGATCTCAGGTAATTCTACTTTATCAATTCTAGGTGGCAGATTTCTATCTTTTAGGCTATGAAAGGGATTATAAAGAAAATTTTGGGCTTTTAAGGAACAAGGCTCAAGGCAGGGTGAAAGCCGACATTTATCACAAATCATTAACAGGATCACAAATGATATTTCAAATGGAAAGCGATAATCTTTTCATTATAAGAAATCAATTATATGATCAACAGAATCAAAATCAGGGTTCACAAGCTATAAGCTTCACAATATCACAAACAACTCTTTTCAAAGCAATATAAACCTTTTTCATTTTCAAAGAATCAATTACTGAGTAGGGAATTTCAATTCCTTTTTAAATAATTATGGAACCCTTGATTGGACCACTTTATCTTTCATTTCATAATAATAATACGGGTGATCAGCTCGTACCGACCTCCATCCGGTCTTTAAGGTACCAATGGCATAATTTCAGTTTTAAACTGGACTAGCCACGCTAGCCTCTTACTATGACTGGACTAGTCCCACTAGCCTCTTACGTCCCAATCCAATCCATCAGGAATTCATTTGGAAAACCTTGAGTTGGAAAAAAGGTAGGTTTACTAAATTCATTTTATCATTACCAAGAATATGAAATCATTCAAACTCTTTCAAGTCGAAACTCATTCTTATGTTCAATTTCAAGAATTCAAAGTTAAGGAAATGAATCAAGGACGAGCAAAGTTCAATTCTAGGGATCTTGATTAATGATAACATGGTACTCAAGTTAGGGAAATTAAATCTGTTTCAAGGATCAATAAAGTATAAAGTAAACAAGGAATAAAGCATCGTTACAAGGGGTTCGTAAAGGTATTTACAGGGTTTATAATAGTTCATGGTATAGAGGTAATCAGAATAGGAAAAGAGTTACCAAAGGGTTGGATCAATAAGCTTATCAACAACAAGTTCACAAGATCAATGACAGGGTATCTCAAAATCAATAACAGGGGTACATTACTTTAACAGTTCAATACTCTACATGGCATGTACAATATCCTCTCTATAACCATTTACACAAGTAATTAGAGTTACTTGCTTGAATTCGCTTTCCTGAAGGTTGAACTACTGCCACCTAGTATACCTTTCCCTTTCCTAGCCTGAATGCCCTCACGCTCCGAATCTACAATCCAAAACCAAAACCTTAATTAGTTTCTCAACTCACGTTCCCAGAACGTTCACTTAATATGATATGTTAGGTCACACACACACTATAGAGGGGGGTGAATACAGTGTATAGTACACTCAAATCGAACTTAAAGAACTTAAGTAACAGAAAACAAACTTTATTGAAACAATAAACTCTGTTACAATATGGAACTGTTACCTCTCAATGATGAACAAATATCACGAGAGCTGCTAGGGTTATATATAATAATAACTTCGATAATGATAACACTTATAGTGTAAACCCTATGCATGTGTTTATATACTACACAGTTACAAGATAATCGCTAATTGATATGGAATATAATTTTGCTTCCTAAAATATATCAATCAGATATCTTCTATTCCAAGTATTCCATTCTTCACGGAATTCCTTCTTCATGCATATCTCTTCTTATGTTTATCTCGATCTTCTTTCCTTTAATCAGCTACTATCCTTATCTGATTGTCCTTCAGCACTTAAGTTCTGATATCTATCTTCTGATGATTATCTCCTGATAATATAAATACTGATATCCTTAAGTCCTGACTTCCAGTATAAGTATTGATCAACAGTTAAGTATTGATCTATCCTGTTCACACAAGATCTGAAAGCTAAACATAAAACATATTAGCCATGACATTATCAAATATATCTAACAATCTCCCCCAACTTGTAAATTAACAAAATATACAAGTTAAACAGATATTTGATGATGTCAAAAACATTAAGTACAAATGCATGAGAAATAGACTAGATAACTACAACTTATAGTCCTTAAAGTTTTACCAATTTCAACTTCTGATAACAACTTCAATCTGTATAAATATCAGAATTTAAGCAGTTGTAGATCTTCGACTTGGCTTCATCATCTTCTGATCTCTCTGATGTCAGGAGTTGTTCTGAGATAGTTCTTCAACAAACATTTCTCAGCATATCTTAGTTCATCAATCATTCTCCTTTTAACACCTTTAAGCTCTGCAGTATCTTCACCAGTTTGAAAGATTGCAGCTCTGAGATCATTAATCTTTGCTTTTCTCAACTCCTGATCTAGTCTTATAACATAAGCTTTGTCAGATTCAAGATTGAATTCAAGTCCCTTAATACCAAGATACGTTCTGATCTGTGCAGTATTAGGCTTCATATCAACAATATCACCATTGTGATCTCTGTACTTTGGAACATATCTGCTGTCAGACTTAACAGAATAAAGCCTTTTCTGTCTCTGAATCTGTTCTTTTAAGTAGTTTGCAGCAGTCTCTGTTATTCTGTCATCCACTTGAAGTAAGAAAAGTACATGCTCCAATTCTTCAAAGTACTTCAAAGGAATGGCATTTTGTCTTATATGATAAACCCTACCATATGTCATGAAATACAACATGATGTATTCTTTCAAGTAGGTATGGTAAACCATCTGTACAGATTCCAGTTGATTCAATCTCTCAGGAGTTGCTCCAATACCTGGTTCACTCAAGGAAGTTGGATCATTGGTAGTGTTGTGTACTCTTCTTTCATCAGCACTTCCCAATCCAGTTTTATCTCTAGCTTCCTTTCCAGTAACTACTCTTGCTTCAAAACCACTTGGAGTAGTCTTCAAAGATTGAGTCTGTTTTGCTTTAGTGAATCCTGGTAGGAGTGTTTTAGATCTATTTTCTGATATCAAGTTAACTTGAGCACTGTCAGAGGTTACTTGCTTCTTCTCAATATCAGAACTTACAATTTCTTGACTCTGAACAACTTGAGCCATGTCAGAGGTTGTTTTAAGAACTTTTCTTGAAGTCAGAGCAAGATCATCTTTTCCATCAGTAATTTCTTCTTCCTCAGGAGGTACATAAGGCTTGATAGGTTCACCAACCTTTTCTTTACCCTTGGATCTTGGATCTATCTGTGATTGTGATCTAGCCAAAGTTTCTTCAGTATGTATCCTTTCTTTGATCACAATGCCTTTAGGTTTTGGAAGTAACTTTTTACCAGAAGCTTCAGATTTAGATGTGACTTTCTCTGATTTAAGTCTGGCTTCTTCTTCCTTTAAACTTTCCAAGTCCATCCCTGGATTTTCTTGAAGAAATAACTGTCTTGACATTTCCTCATCAAGATCTAGAAGTTCATCAGAACTTATCCTTTTACCAGCAGCAGAACTTATTCTTTTCCTAGTATCAGAACTTGTTCTGTGACTAGCTTGTCTTGATATAAACCTTCTACCTTGACTATGACCACTACCCATTCCAGAGGTTCCTTGGTCATCTTTTCCATCATCCTTTCCTTGCAGTGTCTTGTTGGTTTTGCATTTGGACTTAATTACCTTCTCCCCCTTTTTGGCATCAGCAGGTAATAAAAGAGAGATAAGTAGTTCCACTGAGGTCTGGATTTCAGTAAGTTGCGATTGCTGAGAAGCATGATTTGTCAGAATTTGATCAATCTGAGCTTGTTGCTTCTCTTGAGTTTTCTCAATATAAGCAACCCTGTCAATGGTAGGTTGGAAGAACTTTTTCTTATCAATTTTCCAAACTTGTTCCTGTTTGATAAAGTTCTCCTGAATCTTGTGTAGCTCTGCATGAGTGTTGGAATGAAGACCTTGTAGATGTTTAGTACTCAATACAGTGACTCTAAGCTGGGTTTTAAAATCATCAGAATGTAACATTTCATCAGCTTTAGTCAAGTGCTCAGCAACATGTAAAGCATTTGGAACACATGAAACTGAGTTCCATTCCTTAGTCCACTCCTGACCTGCAGGAGTTTCACTCCAAGGTACTAGTGCATCCCTGATAACAAACTCCTTTACCAGTTCAGACTTAGGAAGAGTCAGTGGAGGAGTATGTCCTGAAGGACCTGCTTCATCACCATCTACAGTTGTAGCAGCCTCACCAGTATCTCCAACATTTGCAGCATTAGAACTTAGAGAATCAGTATCTTCTGATAAGACAACAGTGTGAGTAGCAATGGAGGCTTCAGCATCCTCTAATTGCTGATCTGATACTAAGTTCTGATCAACAGCCATATCCTGATGCTTACCTAAAATCTGATCATCAGTATTTTGATGCAGAGAAGGTGTTGGTGATAACTCAGGAGTTTGAACAGCATCAGTAACAGGTGTTGTGGAAGGATTATTTGCTGTTGGAGCTTCTAAGAAAAGTATTTCAGGCACAACCAGGTTCTGAATATCAATTTCAGCACTTGTGCCTGGATCAACAAGAGACACAGAAGGTGAATTAGCCTTGTCAGATACAGCTTCCTGAGATGGAGTTGATGGAGAAGAAGTGACTGGAGCAAATTCCTTGTCTTGTGAGATCAGAGATTCCTGATCCCCTTCCTTAGCTGCTTCCTCCTCATCATCTGAAACTGGCCTTTGTGCCCTCTGTTTCTTGTACTTCCTTGTTGAGTTGGATTCCTTGGGAGTTTCAGGAACTGTCATACGTCTTAGCCTCTTGAGAAGCCTAGAACCCCCAATTGCAGAATCCTTCTGAGAAGTTGCCTTCTCAGCTTCATCTACCACAGGTTCTGAAGAAGGAATCTGATCCTCAGAATCTGATTCATCTCTCAAAGTAATTCTCCTCCTCTTTTGAGGTGTTTGAGAAACAGTCTTTGTTCTCTTTGGATTAGAGGATGTAGGCTTCACAATAGTTGCTGAAGAAGAAGGTTGAGCAGTCTGTGAAGTGGAGAGATAGGATTTGAGATAAGTTCTGAGGGTAGGTTGAGTAGAATGAGAGGTAGGTACTGAGGTTGATGGATTTTGGTTATGGTGAGTTGGTTGAACATTTGAGTAAACAGATTTGTAAGTAACAGGATCAGCATTTACCAGAATCTGTTTCACAGACTGAGGGATCTGTAATTGTCTCACCATTGATTTCTTTGTGTCAGCATTTATCAGGTCGTTAAAGTACCTTTTTGCAACCTTAAAAGGTGGGGTTTGAGTGCTGACTAACTGGGGTTCATCAGTACAGTAAGTGTAAATAAGTTGACAGAATCTAGTAAAATAAACAACATCTCTATCCTCTGTCATCCTATCCCCAATAAAACCAATTATTCCAGTTGCAAAATCAAAATGAGTTTGATGGATAATAGCATACCCTATGTGCTGACTCAGAATTGGGATAGCATCAAAATTTGAACATTTGTTCCCAAAAGCTTTGGTGATGCAATCAAAGAAGAAACTCCATTCTCTTCTGATATTAGCCCGTTTCAACTGTCCAAGTTTCGTCAGACTCTTTTCATATCCCAATTCAGCCATTAACTCCCGAAGGGCTGAGTCCTCTGGAACTGAGAAAGTACAATCCTCTGGAAGATGTAAAGCCCTGCGTACTGTACCAGGAGTGACTACAAAAGATGAATCACCCACTTGGAAGATAATACTGGGAGTTCCACGGTTACCACCATCATCAAAAACGCCAGTCCTCCAGAACCTCGGAACTTGTTGACTTGAAAATAATTCAGGTTGAGTTAAGGCGTACCCAACCTCACTATGTGCAAGAAGATCTTGCACAAAGTGCAATTCAGATGGAGCTTCAGCATGATCAAGAATTGCAGCATAGTTGTTTGGAACAAACTTAGCTCCATCAATGATTAAATCCTTTGGTGCCATGTAAAAAAATTTAGAGCTAAGTATGCCTGATAGGTGTTTGATATAATATCTGTATGAAAACAACGGAAATAGTAAAGTGAAGGAGAGTAAAAATAAGAAGAGAGATAGAAGATGAAGAAATTAAAAAGATTAAAGAAATCTTCTCTCTGCTGTACTTATACAAAAAAATATTACCGTTGGACACCTGTCAGACATGCAGTAATAATGGATAGTTACTGGGCTCGAGAAAACAGTAATCATGACTTACCCATTTGCCGAGTTTCAAGGAAAAAATGTTCCATTTATCAAGGGAAACAATTCAAATTTTAACCCGTTATCACTGATTGAATTATTTGTCACTGTAACATTAATATTCTGAAAATAAATCATGTTAAAAATGACCGAGATAAAGTCGATGAATAAGTGCTAACATAGAATCAGAACTTAACTGAAAAGTACAATTTAAATGGTCATCAGAATATCAATCAGGATTTATCAACTCAAGATAAAATAACTCAGAGACACAATCTTGAAGTAAAAACAGTTTTCATTAATATATCAAGTCAATACATTTATGAAATGGAAATTACATCAATACTTATACAAGATTTTCCCTAAGCTTCTAATCCTAACGTCAACAGCTTTAGTCCTGGCTAAGAAGCCTGACAAAGCTGAGGATGAAGAAGTACAGGAAGAAGACAAGATTAAGTCATCTTCCTCTTCCTATCTTCGACGAACAAGATGGCGAGCCGTATGATTCGCTCTTGCTGATGGATAGCTTCTCGCCTTTCCTCCTCCAGGCGCTCTAGATGGCGATGGTAATCCATCTCGAAGAATAGAAGGTGAGCCAGCACCTCCTGTGGGACAGAGTCCTAGATCTCCTCAGGAATGGCTGTTATATGCCACTCCTGCTGCCACTCGGTACAACTGAGCTCCATTGTGAAGGTTTGTGTGTTCAAAAACATGTTGTATCGAACCATTGTGTTTTTGACAGAAGAAGGAGGATAAGTGTGTAAGAAGAATGTGATGGAAAGACTGATGTGAAGTGGTTGCTTATATAGGCAAGAGAATGCCAAGAGACGCAAAGATATTTAATGCTGACAGGTAGAATTAATTCTACCTCGTCTCCCTAGACTTGGAAAAAGAATAACAGTCATTGGAAAGAGGAATCATGGTCTAGACCGCACAAGACACAAGAAATAGTGGATTGTTCAAGTACAAAACCATTAATCCTAATCATAGTGACTATTAATCTTCCACTTCAACATATTTGAGTACAAACTGAGACTGTTATCAAATGTTATTCAAAGATAAGCCGAGTAAAGGATTAGACTGAGAAATCAGAACTTAGACCTATACCAGAACTTAACAGTCATCAGAACATAATTTCTTAACTCGAAAAAGGAATGCCCATCTTAGTAAATCCTCATACAAGTTCTGAGTTATGAACGTCAGAACTTAATCATCAGAACGTGTAACTTAGAACTTGTCCTCAGAATTTGTGCAATAATGACACATTGACTGTTTTATCTAAAATAACATAGACCACCACAGAAATTTTCATCATTCAGATGGAGTGATTAGTGTGTGCATTAAGCTAAAAACAGACAAAGAGTAAAGTCTGATTCACTGTAGTACATTTTAGAAATAAGGCATAACTAAAATTTTGCTAAAGATCTGTCATTGTCCTGAAACCGACTGAAGAATGAGTTTATGCTTGAGTCCACCTCAACTAATTTGTGCTAATTTTATGCATCTTTTGAAATTCTATTGTACAGTGGCTTCTCAGTGTAAGTGAGTCACGACTGTTTATCAGAATTTATGCTATTTTCAGATTATTTCTCCAGTAATCATAGAGTGTGAAAAGTCACCAAGAAAATATTTTGCTTTTCTGATGCATATTTACTTAATACCAGCAATGCACTTGGGTCGTCCCTTCCACATTTTTACTCTAGATCTCAAAGGAGTACCTGATTTTATTCTTTGATCTTTTTGCTTTTTCTTTTGATAAGAGAGGTCTATCAGCACTTAGTGCATTCAGCAGTTTTACTAGTATCAGAACTTAACAGATGAGTAGCATTATTCTAATTTGTGACTTAGTAATAAGATATACAAAGTGAACTTAACTAAGCTCAATTATCAGAATTTGCTAGTGTCATAAGATTTCCACTGAAATAATTACTTCTTCCATGGAATCATTTGTTTATTGGAGACTACTAGGTCAGTATCTAGCACAGTTATCCTCATAGGATTGAATAATTACTTAAACAGACATATCACTTATCAGAGTTTAGAAACATATATCAGACAACAGTCAGTACTTAAAGACATTTATCAATTAAGCACAGAATATACAATGAGATTAATTCTGTAAATACTGAGCATAAAGTCTGATAACACAGAACAAGACTAAGCAGATTTAGAGAAAGAACCTGAAACCATTCCAAGTTCATTTACCAATCTTGTAAAAGTAGCTTCACATAATGGTTTTGTGAAGATATCTGCCAACTATTGATCTGTGGGAACAAAATGCAATTCCACTGTACCTTCATCCACATGTTCCCTGATGAAGTGGTACCTGATGCTGATGTGCTTTGTCATAGAGTGTTGAACTGGATTACCTGTCATAGCAATAGCACTTTGATTATCACAGTAAATAGGGATTTTGAAATATGTTAACCCATAATCCAGTAACTGATTCTTCATCCAAAGAATCTGTGCACAACAGCTTCCTGCAGCAATATACTCTGCTTCTGCAGTTGATGTGGAAATTGACTTTTGTTTCTTGTTGTACCAAGAAACCAATCTGCCTCCAAGAAATTGGCAGCTTCCACTTGTGCTTTTCCTGTCAATTTTGCAACCTGCAAAATCTGCATCTGAGTAACCTATTAGTTTAAAATCTGATTCTCTAGGATACCATAATCCCAGAGCAGCTGTCCCTTTAAGATACTTAAAGATTCTTTTTACAGCTGTTAAGTGAGGTTCTCTTGGATCTGCTTGAAATCTTGCACAAAGACAGGTAGCATACATGATATCAGGTCTACTAGCAGTTAGATAGAGTAGAGAGCCAATCATACCTCTGTAGTCAGTAATATCTACTGATTTACCGGTATCCTTATCCAGTTTTGTTGCAGTGGCCATTGGAGTGGATGCACTTGAACAATCTTGCATTCCAAATTTCTTTAGCAAGTTTCTGGTGTACTTGGTTTGACAAATAAAAGTGTCTTCCTCATTCTGCTTGACTTGAAGGCCCAGAAAATAGCTAAGCTCCCCCATCATACTCATCTGATATCTTGACTGCATTAGTTTGGCAAACTTCTTGCAAAGTTTGTCATTTGTAGATCCAAAAATGATATCATCAACATAAATCTGGACCAGAAGTAAGTCATTTCCATGGTTGAGGTAGAACAGTGTTTTGTCTATTGTCCCTCTGTTGAATCCACTTTCCAGAAGAAACTGAGCTAAAGTCTCATACCATACTCTAGGAGCTTGCTTAAGTCCATAAAGTGCTTTATCAAGCCTTTAGACATAATCTGGATGTTTGATATCTACAAAACCTGGAGGTTGTTCAACATATACCTCTTCCTCCAATTCTCCATTGAGAAAAGCACTTTTAACATCCATTTGAAAGACAGTAAACTTTTTGTGAGCAGCATAAGCCAAAAATATCCTTATGGCTTCTAACCTAGCAACTGGTGCAAATGTTTCATCATAATCAATTCCCTCCTGTTGAGAGTATCCTTTTGCAACCAGCCTTGCCTTATTCCTTGTAATTATGCCATCACTGTCAGTTTTGTTTCTAAATACCCACTTTATACCAACAACAGATCTATTCTTTGGTCTTGGCACTAGGGTCCAGACTTTGTTTCTTTCAAATTCATTCAACTCTTCCTGCATTGCTTGCACCCAATCAGCATCTTGAAGAGCTTCTTCTACTTTCTTTGGCTCAGACTGAGAGAGAAAATATTTGTATAGACACTCATTTGAAGTACCTGTTCTAGTTCTGACACCTGCATCAGGATTTCCAATTATCAAATCAGGTGTATGTGATTTTGTCCACTTCCTTGCAGATGGAATGTTTTCTCTAGAACTGGATGCTCCCCCATGATTCATGCTATCTTCATTTTCATTTTCTGATGCTCCCCCTGAAACGATGCTCTCTGAGTTGGATTCTTCAGTATTTAGATTTTCAGCACTATCAGAACTTGGCTTATCAGAACTTGACGAATCAGAACTTGAAGAGCCAGATGCATGTTCTGATGTTTCTTGAGATGTGGTAGGATCTTGAGTATGCTCCCCCTGCATAGGTGCATCTTCCTTTAACATAGTCACCACAGTTTCAATAACATCAGAGTTTGTAGTATCAGGACTTAGACTGTCAGGATTTTCAGTATCAGAATATGAGTCTTCATTTTCAAATCTCAGCTGATCATGGTCAATGAAATCTTTAAGACCAGTGATCTTCTTGTCATCAAAAGAGACATTGATAGATTCCATGACCACTTTTGTTCTCAAATTATAGACTCTGAAGGCTTTTATGGAAAGTGGATATCCAACAAAGATTCCTTCATCAGCTTTTAGATCAAACTTTGATAGCTGTTCAGGATGAGTCTTGAGAACAAAACACTTGCATCCAAATACATGAAAATATTTCAGATTTGGCTTCTTTTTCTTCACCATCTCATATGGTGTTTTTCCATGCTTGTTAATGAGTGTTGCATTTTGAGTAAAACAAGCAGTTTGCACAGCTTCAGCCCAGAAATAGGTTGGAAGCTTTGCTTCTTCAAGCATTGTACGTGCAGCTTCAATGAGAGTTCTATTCTTCCTTTCAACAACTCCATTTTGCTATGGAGTTCCAGGAGCAGAAAATTCCTGCTTTATTCCATGGCTTTTGCAGAACTCTTCCATTATCAAATTCTTGAACTCAGTGCCATTATCACTCCTTAAAATTTTCACAGAATCTTTGACCATTTTATCCAGCTGTTTGACATGATCAATCAAGATAGATGCAGTTTCACTTTTTGTGTGCAAGAAATACACCCATGTGTATCTGGTGAACTAATCCACTATGACCAACGCATACTTCTTCTTTGCAATAGACATGACATTTACTGGACCAAATAGATCAACATGTATAAGATGATAAGGCTCAAGAATTGATGATTCAGTCTTGCTCTTGAATGAAGATTTTCTTTGTTTGGCTTTCTGACATGAATCACAAAGACCATAAGGAGCAAATACTGTGTTTGGTAATCCTCTCACAAGATCTTTCTTGACCAGTTCATTTATATTGTTGAAATTTAAATGAGAGAGTTTCTTATGCCAATTCCAGCTTTCTTCAATTGATGCTCTACTTAACAGACAGATTGCAGAGCCATCAGTACTTGTTGAAAGCTTAGCTTCATAAATGTTACCACGTCTATATCCTTTCAGAAAAACTTTGCCTTTAGATTTACTCACAATTTCACAGTGTTCTTCAAAGAAATCAACATGATAACCTCTGTCACAGATTTGACTTATACTCAGAAGGTTGTGTTTAAGTCCTGAGACCAGAGCTACTTCTTTAATGATGACATTCCCAAGATTGATATTGCCATATCCCAATGTTTTTCCAATGTTGCCATCTCCATAAGAAACACTTGGGCCAGCTTTCTCCACAAAGTCTGATAGCAGGGCCTTATTTCCAGTCATATGACCTGAACATCCACTGTCCAGAACTAGAATATTTTTCCTGTTGCCCTACAATCATAAAGACCACTAATTATTAGTTTTAAGGACCCAGACTTGCTTGGATCCTTTGGCCTTATTAAGTTTGTTAACATTTGCAGCGGATTTAGCATCAGAGTTTATGTTAACATTTTTCTTATCAGAATTTACATTATCAGACTTTGAATCAGAATTTATACTAGAAGGAACAATGGAAACTTTCTTCAAAGAAGGTTTTATTTGATAATAATCATAGTACAAACTATGATACTCCTTACAAGTATAAATGAAATTCCATAAACTACCACAATGAAAACAAGGATTTTGTGGTTTGTATCTAACTGACTGACTCTTAACTCCTAATTTTGAAGGTAAGGAGTTAATATTCTTATTTTTCCTGCAAAAAGAAGCCAGATGGTTAGAACTTCCACAGTTATGACATGTTTTCCTAGGAGCATCAGGAACAGGTTTATAAACATTGATTTTATTCACACCTTCCTTTCCATTCCTATTTTTCCTAGGTGATTTTACCTTGTTTGCATTCTTGACATCTTTCAGCTTATGCTTAAGCTGCTTCTTTGTCATTAAGCCTATGTTTACTTCAGCTGTCTTTTCCTGTTTTAGTTTGTCAGAAGTTAATTCCTCTTTAACTTCTGATTTCTCATTATCAGACTTTACAGTTACAAACTTAACAGGTTTTAACTTTGGCTTTTGCTTAACAACAGGTTTAATTTCTTCAGTTCCTTTATCATTCATATTTTCTCCATAACCTAAGCCCTCTTTCCAATTTTCACTACTTAGCAAATTTTGAGTTGTTCTGCCAGAGTTAGTCCAAGTCCTGATTATCTCTCCTTCCTTTTCTAACTCAGTTTTTAGAGATTCATTCATTTTTAGCACTTCATCCCTAACATAAAAAGTATCATCTCTATCCTTCTGAGTTTGATGGAATATAACTAACTCTTTTTCTAAGAAATCATTTCTTTTCTTAAAAACAAGATTTTCAGAAGTTAATCTTTCACATGTTAAGGTTTGATCTCTATAACTAACAAACATGGTTTTAAGATATCTTCTCAACTCATTAATATCATCAGTATGAAAAGCATAAGTAGTCTGAGGTACCTTTGTTTCAGCAGCTTCAGAACTGCTCTCAGCACTTTCTTTATCAGCATTTGCCATCAATGCATAGTTCTCCTCACTTTCAGAGTCTGAAGTGTCTGTCCAGCTTTTCTGCTTTGTGACAAGAGCCTTGCCTCTGTCCTTCTTGCAGTCAGGAGATATGTGGCCTTTCTCACCACAGTTATAGAATTTAACATTGGTGTAATCTCCTCTATCAGACTTTCCTCCTCTGCCTTCAGATCTTCTGAAATTCTTCTTATCAGAACTTGTGCTTTTCCTGGAAAACTTCTTTCCCTTCCTGAACTTCCTGTATGCAATCTTTGTGATTCCTTTCACCATAAGAGCACACAGCTTCATCATCTCCTCATCAGCATTAGTCTCAGGCAAGCTTTCAGAATCTGAGTCATCATCACTCTCAGAACTTGATGACTCAGTATCAGAATTTATGAAAAGAGCTTTACCCTTGTCTTTCTTTGAGGAAGCTGCTTTGGGGAATTTTTCTTCAGCCTTAAGAGCAACTGTCCTTGACTTTCCTCCTTTCCTCTTGCTTCTTTGTTCCATCTCCAGCTCGTGTGTCTTGAGCATTCCATAGATTTCGTCAAGAGTTGTTTCATCAAGATTGTAGTTGTCTCTTATTGTCGTTGCCTTCAAATCCCAGCATTCAGGAAGAGCTAACAGGAACTTAAGGTTTGAATCTTCAAGATCATACTCTTTATCAACCAATGACAAATCATTCAAAAGTTTGACAAATCTATCATATAAATCATTCAATGACTCATTAGTCTTTGAGTCAAAGTGTTCATACTCTTGAGTGAGTATTGTCTTCATGTTCTTCTTAATTGTGTCAGTTCCCTGACATCTTATTTCCAGAGCATCCCATATCTCCTTAGCAGTCTTGCAGTTGATTACCCTGTTTGACATTACATTATCAATGGCACTATGCAGTAAGTGTCGTACCTTAGCATCCTTAGCAATTGATGTTATGTCCTCAGCAGTATAATCACTCTTCTCCTTTGGTACGGTCATTGCTGCTTCACCTGCAACTGCAACAGCGAGTTTGGTTGGTTTGTGAGGACCTTCCTTGATTCTATCAAGGTATTCTGGATCTGTTGCTTCCAGGAACATGGTCATCCTTACCTTCCATATGGGATATTCAGATGGTCTCAGTATGGGGACTCTGATGGTCTCATACCGACTCTGAATTTGTGTCTTCGGTGGTTCCTCAGTTTTAGTAGGCTTAGTTGGAGTTTCTGTGTCCGACATGATTGTGTTTGGATCTTTAACTGTATGTATGTTAACAGATAGGCTCTAATACCAATTGTTAGGTCACACACATACTGTAGAGGGGGGTGAATACAGTGTATAGTACACTCAAATCGAACTTAAAGAACTTAAGTAACAGAAAACAAACTTTATTGAAACAATAAACTCTGTTACAATATGGAATTGTTACCTCTCAGTGATGAACAAATATCACGAGAGCTGCTAAGGTTATATATAATAATAACTTCGATAATGATAACACTTATAGTGTAAACCCTATGCCTGTGTTTATATACTACACAGTTACAAGATAATCGCTAATTGATATGGAATATAATTCTGCTTCCTAAAATATATCAATCAGATATCTTCTATTCAAATATTCCATTCTTCACAGAATTCCTTCTTCATGCATATCTCTTCTTATGTTTATCTCGATCTTCTTTCCTTTAATCAGCTACTGTCCTTATCTGATTGTCCTTCAGCACTTAAGTTCTGATATCTATCTTCTGATGATTATCTCCTGATAATATAAATACTGATATCCTTAAGTCCTGACTTCCAGTATAAGTACTGATCAACAGTTAAGTACTGATCTATCCTGTTCACACAAGATCTGAAAGCTAAACATAAAACATATTAGCCATGACATTATCAAATATATCTAACATGATAACTTGATTCTACTCTTGACTCGAACTATACGAGTATAGCTTATACATACATGCACATAGCACTTAACACATTCTTTTCTCATAGCCTCTATATCTTTATAAACTTAATAATCAACTTATACTCGCTTAATCTCGACTATTCTTCAAATCAAACTATTATAACTCATACGAGTACACGATTCATTACAACTAAATCTTTACGACCATAACTATCACTTATAGCTCTTTTAAAATCAAACAACTTAGTTCCCTTTTCTTTTATCCCCTAATTCCAACCACATACCACAACTAAACAAACAAATCCATAGATATTCACATATACATACCCAATCATCCTTTCAATTATCAAAAACCAAGTTTTGACTTTTAATCCCTATGGCCTATTCGGCCTTATTGTACAAAATCAATCAAATACTCACTTTAGTTCACATAAACACATAGCTCATTCAAAAACCTTAAAAGAATCATTTTTCTTTCTTTTAATCATCAAAATTCGAACCATAGCCCTATTTATAAAATCAAATTTCTCAAAATTATACCATGCAACTTTAGTTCTAGCATATTCCAACATTTAAACTAACACCCTTTTCTTTATCAACAAAAGTCAAACCAAATCATACATATATGCTTACATGCAATTCAAATTCATCTCTTAATTAAATCAAACACTCATTTTAATCATAATTTCGAATTACACATCTAAACATCACTTAGTGACCCAAACTCTAATCAAATTTTCTAATTAAACATACATGCATTCACTTAGCATCAAACCAATCCCTTTTTGACCCATTTTTCATTCGGCTTAAACCACAAATCACAACTCAAGAACCAAACAATGACATGCATCACTAATTCCTCTTTTAAAACAACATGCAATCTCATTTCTTACTAATTAAACTTAGTTTATACAAGATCAAGTCACAAAAATCCAATTCCCTTTTTTTTACACTAAAACCGAACCAAAATTCAAGATGCAACCCTCAAATTTCGATTTCTCATATAACCAAACAATTAAACAAATTAAAATCTTTCTAACACAATTATCTAAACCCATTTTATCAAGTAACACCCTTAAATTTCCAAAAGAAATACAAAACCCTTTTTGAACTTTTCAAGAAATCATTACATGCAAGAGCTAAACATGGGTTTTAAGGATTATATGTTAGATATATTTGATAATGTCATGACTAATATGATTTATGTTTAGTTTTCAGATCTTACTTAAACAGGACAAATCAGTACTTAACTGAAATCAGCACTTATACTGAAGTCAGAACTTAAGTCATCAGTACTTAAGGTTCAGGAGATATTTATCAGAAGATAATATCAGGACTTAAAGGAAACGTTCAGATAAGGTAGGCGGCTGATTGAATGAAGAGAAGATCGAGACAAATATAAGAAGAGATATGCATGAAGAAGGAATTCTATGAAGAATAGAATACTTGAAAGAAAAGATATCTGATTGATATATTTTAGGAAGCAGAATTATATTCCATATCAATTAGCGATTATCTTGTAACTGTGTAGTATATAAACACAGACATAGGGTTTACACTATAAGTGTTATCATTATCGAGAATATTATTTATTATAACCCTAGCAGCTCTCGTGATATTTGTTCATCACTGAGAGAGGACAGTTCCATATTGTAACAGAGTTTATTGCTTTGAATAAAGTTTGTTTTCTGTTACTTGTGTATTAGAATTCGATTTGATTGTGCTATACACTATATTCAACCCCCTTCTACAGTGTGTGTGACCTAACAAGTGGTATCAGAGCCTATCTGTTAACACAAAAAAATAGTTTAAGATCCAAAAACAATCATGTCTGAAGTAGAAACTCCAACTAAGCCCACCCAAACTGAAGAACCTCCAAAGACACAAATCCATAGTCGATCTGAGGCTATTACAGTTCCCATATTGAAACCGTCTGAATATCCCATATGGAAGGTGAGGATGACTATGTTTCTGGAAGCTACGGATACAGAATATCTTGATAAAATCAAGGAAGGACCTCACAATCAAACAAAACTCGTTGTTGCGGTTGCAGGTGAAGCAGCAAAGTCTGTACCAAAGGAGAAGAGTGATTACACTGCTGAAGATATCGCTTCAGTTGCTAAGGATGCTAAGGTACGACACTTGCTGCATAGTGCCATTGATAATGTAATGTCAAACAGGGTAATTAACTTCAAGACTGCAAAGGAGATATGGGATGCCTTGGAAACAAGATGTCAGGGAACTGATTCGATTAAGAAGAACAGGAAGACAATACTCACTCAATAGTATGAACACTTTGACTCAAAGCCAAATGAGTCATTGACTGATTTATATGACAGATTTTTCAAACTCTTGAATGATTTGTCACTGGTTGATAAGGAGTATGATCTTGAAGATTCAAACCTTAAATTCCTGTTAGCTCTTCCTGAAAGCTGGGATTTGAAGGCAACAACTATAAGAGACAACTATAATCTTGATGAAATTTATGGGATGCTCAAGACTCATGAACTTGAGATGGAACAAAGAAGTAAGAGGAAAGGAGGAAAGTCAAGGACAGTTGCTCTTAAGGCTGGAGAAGAATCTCCCAAGGCAGCCACCTCAAGGAAAGGCAAGGGTAAAGCGCTCTTCACAAAGTCTGATACTGAGTCATCAAGTTCAGATAGTGATGGTGACTCAGAAACTGAAAGCTCTCCTGAGATGGATGCTGATGAAGAGATGATGAAGCTGTGTGCTCTTATGATGAAAAGAATCACAAAGATTGCATACAGGAAGTTCAGGAAGAGAAAGAAGTTTTTCAGGAAAGGTGCAAGTTCTAATAAGAAGAATTTCAGAAAATCTGAAGGTAAAGGAGGGAAGTCTGATAGAGGAGATTACACAAATGTCAAATGCTACAATTGTGGTGAGAAAGGCCACATATCACCTGATTGCAAGAAAGTGAAGAGTGACAAAGGCAAGGCTCTTATCACAAAGAAGAAAAGCTGGACAGACACCTCAGATTCTGAAAGTGAGGAGAACTATGCCTTGATGGCAAATGTTGATATGGCAAATGCTGAAAGCAGTACTGAAGCTCCTGATATAGCCCTGTTATAATCAGTTCGGATTTTACTTGCGATTGCTGCTTACTACGACTATGAGATCTGGCAAATAGCCAGATGGTTTTCTTTCCAAGAGAAATGAAAACCTAGTGTGTAAGCTGCTGCGAACCATATGTGGTTTAAAGCAAGCTTCTCGAAAGATGGAACATTCATTTTGATGAGACAATCAAAGAGTTTGATTTTATCAAAAACGAAGATGAACCATGAGTCTACAAAAGGGTTAGTGGGAGCACGGTAACATTTCTTGTATTGTATTGAATTAGAGTTGACACACATAACAACATAGCAGACCCACTCACACAGCTACTTTATGAAAGTCACTTTGATCGTCATAAAGACAAGATGGGTATTAGATACCAGAGTGATTGGCTTTAGTACAAGTGGGAGATTGAAAGGAATATGTCCTAAGTCCAATCATGTATGAGGATTTAGGAATAACTTTTATGTAATATGTTTTGATTTCATTGATATTAATAAAAGACTTATTTTGTTTTTATTACGGGCTTTATCTATTTAAGTGTTTAAATAAGATATACCATAGTTTAGAGTAAAGCTTTTTATGGATTATGATGAGATCATAATAGTGAGACCTAAAAGATGATAACTCTAAAATTAAATAGTTCCTAGTCGTAGGATTACTAACTGGTAATTAATAATCCGCAAAGATCGGTACATACTATGCTTGCTTCATTATGAAGGATGTCTGTTCTCATAGACATTTATATGGTGACACTATAGCTAGTATGTAGGTGCTTATTATAGAATAAGTTCACTGAACATGACTCGCCCAGCTGAACAACTGATGGAGTTCACTCACGTGTCAGCAGTTGTTCACATAGTGATAGTTGTACAAGTATCCTTAGACTTGAGGTCATCATAGTCATCTTGTGTACACTGAACTATGCTTTGGTTTAGTTCTTAGTCTCCAGGGACAATTATTAGGGCTCTACTGGGTATAGGAATTTGTACACGAAGATAGTGTATGATCAATAAAGGATCTACCCCTTCCAGTGAAGGAAGCGAATGTTCAAGGCTGATCCACTTATGCTAGTTCAGGAATCTCTGGCCAGAGTGAATGAAATTAGAAAGGAGTTTCTAATTTGCATAGAACTAAGCATAGTAAATGGTAAGCAAGTGATTGAATTAGATAGGCTTGACACGAGATCCATGCCTTGTATTTAATCGGGACATTGTAGGGTAGAAGGAGTTTATTGTATGCTAACTATTCACTGAATAGGTTCTTGGTATTCTAAGTAGTGAATTCTTATTATCCGGATAGTCGCGATATGCTGAAAAGTATCCCTCACGATGTAGAATAAATGTGATTAATTAATTAATCATATTTAATAAATTAGAGAATTTATATAAATAATGATAAAATAGTTTTATTATTATTTATTTCTACTACCGGCTTAATATTGAACCTACAGGGTCACACCGTAAAAAGATAATGATTTAATGGTGGAGGAATTAATTAATAATGGCTGATAATTATTTATTTATGAAATAAATAATTAATTGGCAAATTTAATAATTGATTAAATGAGATTTAATTGATTATAAATTAATTAAGAAAAGTTCTTAATATTATTAATTAAAGGATTTAATTTTTGGAAATTAAATCAAGAGAGAGAATTATTTCTAAAGTGTTTAGAAAAAGGATTAATAATTAAAAGGTATTTTAATTATTAATGAGAATAATAAATGGGATAATAATAATATTATTTATGGGAAAATTTCAGCTGAAAATTTTGCCTATAAATATACTATTATAGACCCTATTTTCATTCTAACCTAAAAACCCAAAAGTTTTATAAAACCCAATTCTCTCCACCTCCTCCTCCTCCTTAACGTCGTTTTCTTGGTGGATACCGGTGGAGTGCTTCACGTTTGAGGAGCAGCTGCTAAGGATCTCCGATCGTTGCTTTTGGATAGCATATTAAAGGTTAGTATTCATTCCCTATGTTTTTACCACGATTTATATGCTTTTATTTGGATTTTATGTGTGTAAAAGTGTTTTGCCATGCCTCCGCTGCGTTTAAAATCCAACAGTTCTAACCTTCTGGCTTCTTTTTACAGGAAGAATAAGAACATAAACTCCTTACCTTCAAAGTCAGGAGTTAAGAGTCGGTCTGTTAGATATAGGCCACAAAATCCTTGTTTTCATTGTGGTAGTTTATGGCATTCCATTTATACTTGTAAGGAATATCATAGTTTGTACTATAATTATTATCAAATAAAACCTTCTTTAAAGAAAGTTAGCATTGTTCCTTCTAGTGTAAGTTCTGATTCAAAGTCTGATAGTGTAAACTCTGATAAGAAAAATGTTAACATAAACTCTGATGCTAAATCCGCTGCAAATGTTAACAAACTTAATAAGGCCAAAGGATCCAAGCAATTCTGGGTCCTTAAAACTAATCATTAGTGGTATTTGTGATTGCAGGGCAACAGGAAAAACATCCTAGTTCTGGACAGTGGATGTTCAGGACATATGACTGGAAATAAAGCCCTGCTATCAGATTTTGTGGAGAAGGCTGGCCCAAGTGTTTCTTATGGAGATGGCAACATTGGAAAAACATTGGGATATGGCAATATCAATCTTGGGAATGTCATCATTAAAGAAGTAGCTATGGTCTCAGGACTTAAACACAATCTGCTGAGTGTTAGTCAAATCTGTGACAGAGGTTATCATGTGGATTTCTTTGAAGAACACTGTGAAGTTGTAAGTAAATCTACAGGCAAAGTTGTTCTGAAAGGATACAGGCATGGTAACATTTATGAAGCCAAGCTTTCAACAAGTACTGACGGTTCTGCAATCTGTCTGATGATGTAAGACCCCAAAATCCGGGGACGGGGATTCGGGTTGTCACAAGTTCCGTTTCCCTTATCAATACTTAATCTTAATAAACAATCAACTATTGCGTACTGTGACCCCACAATATACACACACATACCACAAGTTATATTCTCAGAGATGAATATCCAAAAATAACACAAGTCATTTTATTCCACAATTATAAACCATTTCACCATAAAAAGGGTTTCTGAATAATTTACATATTCTTTGCCATTATTATAATTCATAAATATTCATAAGTCTGGCACAACAAAAGTTGAAAGCCTAGCCTACTGGTAGCTCCTACCTCAGCTACAACGACATCAACGCCTACAGGAAACTGCGAAACGTTTCCTATCCGCTCACGAATTGGGAGCTTGGTCCTGTTCATCTTGTCTATCTGTTGTTGTGTGATGAAAGAAGAAAGCAAGGGTGAGCAACAAGCCCACCGAAATAATATGTATAATAATTAACAATATATGAGCATTCTCATAGTACTCATGAAAGTCTTGGTCAAGAAGAAATGAACCAAGTTGATATCTTATCGCGACCAAGTCGCAAAATATTCAGTATATATGTATATATACTTTTCAAAATCTTGGAAGTCCTTTTCCATGCATAATATACACAGAGTTCCAGTTTATAACTGTATAAAAATATCGTTGCAAGGTGTTCTCATATATCTAACCTTGTCTCAACATTTTTGTGAAAATATTTGTCATGCATAAGATAATTATTAACCAGATATAAGTTGAAAAGATGAAGTTACAAGATACTCCAATATACTTATATCTTTTCCGGATACTACTTGAACTACCACCGTTCAAGGTATCATCAGTTTCAAAAGTTCATCACATAGATGAGACTACAAGAAAAGACTTGAATAGATTCAATCTTTGAAATATCATTATAAATAATGAAGTTACGAGATACTTCATTAAGTCCCGATATATATACACCTATATATATATCTCATACTTTCCTTGGAAACCTCTGTTATGAAAAATATAAACAGAGTTATAATATCCAATGAATTTGGAAAGAAGAAAACCATGGCATAAACCTGATATCTTGTTGATCAGGCAAAGATACCAATAAGTAACCTTTTCTACTAGTAGATGGACGAATTCCCCACTGGTCATCACCCTGGCCGCATTATGACCTATGCTGGACTGCCACTCAGCCACTTACGCATTGATGGACTCCCACTGAGCCACTTACACTTTCATGGACGCCCACTGAGCCCATGTTGCTTATGCCGACTCAAATAGATGGACTTACTTCCCGAACGTTGGGCAAGTAATCAAAATGTTTTCTCAAAACAGCAACCTTTTTGCGAATATAAAATATACCAAAGAGCCGGATCCCTCGAGTTTCGAGAGAGTATTTAAATCCCCTTTGAAAGGAAGATCTTAAATATAAAAATGAGTTTTGGGATCCACTCTAACTTTCAAAATTATTTTGAAGACTCGAAAATATTTTTAAGAATGTTTGGAGTAATGCTGATTTAATAAAATAAATCAGTCCTGATATGTTGGAGAATATCTGAATATTATTATTTAAATAATATTCCCATAAAGGATAATCTTTATAAAAATAATTGAAGTAGAATTTTTAAGACTCATACTTGAAATTAATAATAAATAACCAAAGATATACTTATATGAAAGTACGATCTTTATTTGAATAATCGAAAATAAGTTTGATTATCGAAACATTATTCTTTAATAAAATAAAGAATAATATTTAATAAAAGGAGCGGAGTCATAAGCCCTCGAATGAATATTCAAAATAATATTCATTAAATAAAGTAAGCGGAGTCATAAGTCCTCGAATAAATATTCAAAATAATATTCATTAAATAAAGTAAGCGGAGTCATAAGTCCTCGAATGAATATTGAAAATAATATTCGTTAAATAAAATAAAGTTATCGAATAAACCTTATTCGATTAATAGTTTTGAAAACTATATCACTATATATATATATAATATATATATTATACTCGGGAACATCGACTCCCAGTTTAGAAAATGTTCAACTTTGGGTCCCCTATACTAAGGGTATACGCAACTACTGCTTATCTCTAGCATAGGTATTATGCAACTTATAAGCATTTGAATCAACAATTAGATATCAAGATTAAAAAACAGGCATGCATATAAATATCATATCACATGCTCCAATATATCGCAAGACTTTGCTAATAATAATCATGCACTTATCACAAGATAATGCATATACATATATTTACATCACAACAACAGTATAACGGGTAGAAAACTTGCCTGAGTGTTCCCGGATAGACTTAAGCTTAGAGTGGGTCCGATAACTTATGAACAACAACATAAGTCGGAATTAACCCACGGTCGCTTAAGAAACTAGACTTTAACCAATTGAACCCTAATGTTCGCTTATGGCCACTTCTACGCTTAACGAATCACATAAGTCGTTCGAGTACCCTTGGCTCCACCATTTTTAATAAATTAACCATTAAGAATTTTAAGGCAACTCTTTCGCGAGTACCCTACCAACTGCCTAATCCACTTTACATAAATGTTTCATACTCCAATTAGTCATTTAAGGGCCTTAACCAAGGTTTTAAAGTAAGGTGAGGGGTAATGGTTCGTTCGCGAAATGCTTTACTTAAAACGGTCGTTTCTCCTAAACCGTACATCGAATTCAAGCGAACCACATATCAAAACGAAGCTTACGACATAATCTAACTAAACATGGCAAAGTCACAGATTCAATAGTTAGCTCTCTGTCCCGAACACTAAGAACAAGCAGTTGTATGAAATTGGGCATTACGATGACTATGTTTACGCGATTACCAAGTTTTAAACCACTCCAAACAACCACCATTCAACTCACAACCAACAATACAACCAACCCTCATCCAAACCTTACTACATCAGTCCCCAAACCTCAATATTTTCCAATTTATACAACCCCACACATGAACTACTAGCTATACTTAAGTTTCATTAACTATAAACAAGATTTCAACATCCAAATCACTACAAATCCAATCAAAACTCTAAACACACAAGCATCATGCTTCTCATTTACTATAACCATCAAAATACTCGATCTTTCCAAAGAAATCAAGAACACAAAGTTAGGTTTTGAAGTTTCTAAAAGTCAGATTGAAAGAACTGTCAAAACGAGGGTCTTACCATGCTTATTTGGACGAGACTTGTGAACAAGAGTTGTAGGACATCTCAATACCTTTCCAAAGAGCTATCGAACATACTATTTGAGTGAGTATTGAAGGAGATATGGTAGTTTGAAGTTGCTGCTCTGGTTTTGGCCGAGAGCTTTTGTTCTTGGAAAGCAAAAGTCAACTTCTAATTTGTGTTTTGTGATTTGTTTTGCCTTGGCTTGGTTGCTACCTTTTGTTTGTTAATTAAATTATTACCATGGTAAAAATTGTGTGGCTCGCAATCAACCAACCAATCCTTCCCACTTTGTCATGCTCATGTCATTTGCTTATGTCATCTTGTTACACTTGTCTTCCTCTTGTTGGTGTGATGACATCATCATCCATTAACCTCTTTGATTAACCCCTAATTACTTGGATAGTGACCGCTGATCTGTTATACGGTTCGCTTAACTTTCGTTCTCGTTTATCGTTTGAGGGATCATACCCGGGATCTTATTACTTGGGTTCCCCTAAACCTTTCTCAATATTTTATATTCCTTTTATGATCCTCTCTTTTAATCCTTGAATTAAATTCTTTTAATCATGTTACCTTATACTCAAAGGAAAGGTATTAAAGAAGGAAAAGGAGAGAAAAGAATGAATTAAAGAGAATTGTATATATATAAAATATACTGGCACAAAATATCTGGCTTGGAATCTGCCTCTGAACTATAGAGGTTTGTCATAGGAGAACAAAACATATACGTATATATATATATATATCAACATCAGGTATTATAGCATCGTATTTCACATGCCTAATTATTTTTTCTATTATGTCCATCATTCTATGGATCCATGCTCTTGCTCGAGCTTATACACAATCACCTTTGAAACTCCCTCGACATCGAAAATCGAATCTGGGATCTCATTCTAGACATCATCGTTACTAGAATTCTATGCTTGCACCGCAACCTTCCTCATATAGTAAGAATCGTTGATGCATTACTATAGTCCACCACGGACCTACTATAGTCATTCGTTTTCCTTGAATCTTAATATTTAATCATACGGAGTCCATTCATGCCGTACCGAAATCTTCTAGAGAGGAAACATAATCGCCATTCCATGATTCATGAAGAACACTCCAGATCCTGACGTACATTCGTGACATGAAGTAGATAAAATTGCAGAAGAGTTTCAATAAAAGCAACGATAGCAGGTTAATACCATTATTAACCATATGTCTTTATTGGGAGACATGCATCTCAAAGGTTCATTTAGTCATTTCGTAACATGGTCCTGGCTTATCTCAAGATAGTACCTTCTAAGATAGATAGCCCGCTCATGGCGATTACACGAATTAAACCTTTACCAAACTACTATTACGGTTGGGTATTGCACATTCATCAGAAGGAATGTCAATCTTCCAAACCATAATACAACCTTCACGGCTTCAACCATCATTACTGTATTCCTCTGGCACGAGCGCCTATAATTATCCTCTTACATTTAAAGTGTCGGCCATCTCTTTGGCCTTTCCTGATAGTAAACTTTCCTTACAATCAATGTCATTTTAACCACCTCCAAATAAATTTTCTACCTCATTTCAATCACTGCTTATGTGAAAATGCTTTTCTTAAGTCCTAGTGAGAGAGAAAAAAAAATCACCATTTTTCCATAAGTCATTGCCTTAGTCTTTAGATGTAAACATTGTCACGACCGACTCTCGATCATACTTAGGACGTCTCTTATCTTGGGTCATTCTTGTTTTCACCAATCTCGACCCTCATTGGGTCGATCTATACTTTCTTATGGTTCAACACGTGCCCCACCTGGCATTATTATAATTACGTCACATTTCCTTTATCAAAATTTTTATTCTTGAGAACTTTGAATATTACCTTTTTCCTTGTAAAACCTCTAAGGTTTTCCTTGAATCGTTCCTCCTGTATTCCCTAGATATAGGGCATATCAAAATACCATTTACTAATACTAGAACCACTGTCTATGTACTTCTGAAAAATTTCTCTACTGATCTTTAAAGGTTGTTGTTACCTTAGTCCTTCGTTCCATACTATCAAAACTCATACTGTCCCTATTAAGGGCGAAATGCCACCCTTTATGCATTGCCCTAGGGTTCATCTCAAGTTATCAAAGTTGTATCCTTAATTCCACCTTTAAAAAGGTACTTACATCCTTCCATGGATAAATCAAGTCATATATCACTGATAAGGGTATCTTATTCAATCATTTCTGCCTCGATATTCTATGCCAAATTTCATAATAGTATCCTTATCCAAATTGAGGTCAATCCATATGGCCTCCAAAAGATAACAATGGTTATCCGCTTTTCTTTCCTGATTTGGTAATGATCACATGGATGTTCTGGAAGATATTGGTTGTGTTCAACGTGAACTTCTTCTTAATAAATCCTTATTTACTTTTGTTGTTTATCTCAACAGTCATCTCAGTGTTGGGATATCTTTTGTACTTGGTGTCTCCCTTTTTGGGTATCATGCCCCTGGTCTTACACTTCACTTTCTTGAAGGTCACTTCCTTCATCCAATTTTCCTAATTTCTTACTTTCTTGTCTCCTCGGTCTATCCGCATCTCCTTGTTTATCCTTCGGACTATCTCAAGGTTTCCTCGAATCCTCCCAAATTAAAGGGGATAAAATATATGTATCTTTCATGCCTTCATCCATCAGCTTTAACTCATGGTGAATCACTCTCATCCTGACGATTACATACTTTTCTATTTCTATTGCTACGAGTCTTTAGGGTTTCCTCATATCTAACTCCCTTATCATTCCTCCAACTCTATTACCTTTATATTCCTTTCCACTTCAGTTTCTTTTTATCTACCTCTATCTTGCAATCATTTCATGAACCCACTAATCATTGACTTCAAACATCACGTCATTCTTGGATTCTAGTACTCAGAACAAATCTTGACAACTTTTACAATCTTAGATTCATAATTTATCATACTCGTCCGCCTTTGTTTCGGCTCTAAAGCTTCTACACTATTTCCATAACCTTGGGAAGTACTTTCCCGAAACAATTGACTGAACTTTAATCAGTTTATTATAACCTCTGGCTCCGTGCCTTTCTTGGTCTTTCACCAGCGGGTGGCCTCTCTCTTAGGAGGGTAAGTGACAAAAACAGTCTTTTGTGATTCGTCCATCATTTATAATCTCAAATGATTCCTATATTTCCTTTAGCCAGGCTCTCGCCTCTACTGGGTTTGCTTGTTCCTTGGAACTCTAAGAGCTTAGCGACTTAAAGGTCCTGAAAGAATTTCCCACCGTACTGTCTCCTCAGGGTGGTGGTTGGGGATAATAGTCTAAGTTCTTTTTAGACAGGTCCATGAATTGCCGCATAGGAGTTCCGTATCGGGTCTCCTTTCCTTACTCGACTTTCTGTTTCCTTAGTATGAAATGTTTCATCCTTCTCCCATACTTGGGGTTATCTTATACGTTAAAATCCTTGTTTTCCACTTTATTATGTTATGGGCTCCTTCTTTCTTAATGGCAACCTCCCTGACTATCACATTCGGGGTTTGCCCTAAATCTTATTCCTCGAGCTATGGATTTCATCTAAGATCCAGTCCTTACGCTCTTAAACGTTTGGAACCCAAATTCGGTAGGAATACCTCATTATTCCCTTATCATCTTTCTTGGTATTAATCACTTCTCCAGTCATTGACTCTCTGCCTTCATTCATCACTTTTTCTTGGCACAATATGATCTTTTTCGATAATTTGGGCTGTATTGCAACCTCAAACAGCGTTTCGGTACCGGCTCCGGTTACCTTCACTTATATTTCCATTTTCTCAAAATCTCTTATCAACTCTCCCAAAGACATTTTCATCTTGAGTCTCTCCTTTATACTAAGGGCATTAGCCACCATTTTGGCTTTCCCTGGATGATAAAGAATCTCATAATCGTAATCCTTGATTAGCCCTAACCACCTCCTCTGGCGCATGTTGAGCTCTTTCTGCGTGAAAATGCACTAGAGCACTTATGGCTTGTGTAAATCTCGCACTTTTCTCCATACAAGTAGTGCCTCCAATCTTTAGGGTAAAACTATTGACACGAGCCCAAGCTCATGGATGGGGATATCGAATTTTATATTCCCTTAATTATCTTGACGCGTACGCGATTACCTTGTTGTGCTGTATAAGAAGCACCCTAATTCCTTATGCGAAGCGTCACTACAAATCACAAAATCTCCTTTTCCATCCGGCAACGCCAACATAGGAGCCGTCACCAACCTTTGCTTCAGTTCTTGAAAGTTGTTCTCGCATTTCTCTGTCCATTCGAACTTCTCAGTCTTATGAGTAAGCCGCGTTAAAGGGGCTACTATCTTTACGAACTTGAACGACCCTCTGGTAGTGACCAACCAATCCTACCTCTGGTAGTTTCCCAAACCATGGTTATCAATTCCTCAGTGGTCCTTTATTCATTGTTTTCAGGATCCCCCACGGGATCCTCCTCAGCAACAATCCCTTATAGGACAACATCCTCAACCGCTACATCCTCAATATGAACAACATCCGGTCCTGCGTTAGGACGCTCTATCGGATCCACAATCCGATCTCCAATAAGTAATAAAACATCATCGCGCTGTTGCTCTTCAACCTCAGGGTTCGGAGTCCCACTACCATAAATGATAACGAACTACGCTTCTATCACGAAATTTATAAGGGTTCCCATAAGGGTTTTAACTGTCAGTACTACGTTAGGTAGTCCGACTATGAACTTGGCAGGAGTCCTTATTATCTTAATGAACTTATTATTTTAACGTCACATCATCTCTGAGGTTTATAACGCTTAGCTCTGATACCATTTCTGTAACACCCCCAAATCCGGGGACGGGGATTCGGGTTGTCACAAGTTCTGTTTCCCTTATCAATACTTAATCTTAATAAACAATCAACTACTACATACTGTGACCCCACAATATACACACACATATCACAAGTTATAGTCTCAGAGATTAATCCAAAAATAACACAAGTCATTTTATTCCACAATTATAAACCATTTCACCATAAAAAGGGTTTCTGAATAATTTACATATTCTTTGCCATTATTATAATTTATAAATATACATAAGTCTGGCACAACAAAAGTTGAAAGCCTAGCCTACTGGTAGCTCCTACCTCAGCTACAACGGCATCAACGCCTACAGGAAACTGCGGAACGTTTCCTATCCGCTCACGAATTGGGAGCTTGGTCATGTTCATCTTGTCTATCTGTTATTGTGTGATGAAATAAGAAAGCAAGGGTGAGCAACAAGCCCACCGAAATAATATGTATAATAATTAACAATATATGAGCATTCTCATAGTACTCATGAAAGTCTTGGTCAAGAAGAAATGAACCAAGTTGATATCTTATCGTGACTAAGTCACAAAATATTTAGTATATATGTATATATACTTTTCAAAATCTTGGAAGTCCTATTCCATGCATAATATACACAGAGTTCCAGTTTATAACTGTATAAAAATATCGTTGCAAGGTGATCTCATATATCTAACCTTGTCTCAACGTTTTTATGAAAATCTTTGTCATGCATAAGATAATTATTAACCAGATATAAGTTGAAAAGATGAAGTTACAAGATACTCCAATATATTTATATCTTTTTCGGATACTACTTGAACTACCACCGTTCAAGGTATCATCAGTTTCAAAAGTTCATCACATAGATGAGACTACAAGAAAAGACTTGAATAGATTCAATCTTTGAAATATCATTATAAATAATGAAGTTACGAGATACTTCATTAAGTTCCGATATATATACACCTATATATATATCATACTTTCCTTAGAAACCTCTGTTATGAAAAATATAAACAGAGTTATAATATCCAATGAATTTGGAAAGAAGAAAACCTTGGCATAAACCTGATATCTTGTTGATCATGCAAAGATACCAATAAGTAACCTTTTCTACTAGTAGATGGATGAATTCCCCACTGGTCATCACCCTGGCCGCATTAGGACCTATGTTGGACTGCCACTCAGCCACTTACGCATTGATGGACTCCCACTGAGCCACTTACACTTTCATGGACGCCAACTGAGCCCATGTGGCTTATGCCGACTCAAATAGATGGACTTACTTCCCGAACGTTGGGCAAGTAATCAAAATGTTTTCTCAAAACAGCAACCTTGTTGCGAATATAAAATACACCACAGAGCCGGATCCCTCGGGTTTTGAGCGAGTATTTAAATCCCCTTTGAAAGGAAGATCTTAAATATAAAAATGAGTTTTGGGATCCGCTCTAACTTTCAAAATCATTTTGAAGACTCGAAAATATTTTTAAGAATTTTTGGAGTAATGCTGATTTAATAAAATAAATCAGTCCCGATATGTTGGAGAATATCTGAATATTATTATTTAAATAATATTCCCATAAAGGATAATCTTTATAAAAATTATTGAAGTAGAAGTTTTAAGACTCATACTTGAAATGAGTAATAAATAACCAAAGATATACTTATATGAAAGTACGATCTTTATTTGAATAATCGAAAATAAGTTTGATTATCGAAATATTATTCTTTAATAAAATAAAGAATAATATTTAATAAAAGGAGCAAAGTCATAAGCCCTCGAATGAATATTCAAAATAATATTCATTAAATAAAGTAAGCGGAGTCATAAGTCCTCGAATTAATATTCAAAATAATATTCATTAAATAAAGTAAGCGCAATCATAAGTCCTCGAATGGATATTCAAAATAATATTCATTAAATAAAATAAAATTATCGAATAAACCTTATTCGATTAATAGTTTTGAAACCTATATCAATATATATATATATATATTATATATATATTATACTCGGGAACATCGACTCCCGGTTTAGAAAATGTTCAACTTTGGGTCCCCTATACTAAGGGTATACGCAACTACTGCTTATCTCTACCATAGGTATTATGCAACTTATAAGCATTTGAATCAACAATTAGATATCAAGATTACGAAACAGGCATTTCATATAAATATCATATCACATGCTCCAATATATCGCAAGACTTTGCTAATAATAATCATGCACTTATCACAAGATAATGCATATACATATATTTACATCACAACAACAGTATAACGGGTAGAAAACTTGCCTGAGTGTTCCTCGATAGACTTAAGCTTAGAGTGGGTCCGATAACCTATGAACAACAACATAAGTCGGAATTAACCCACGGTCGCTTAAGAAACTAGACTTTAACCAATTAAACCCTAATGTTCGCTTATGGTCACTTCTACGCTTAACGAATCACATAAGTCGTTCGAGTACCCTTGGCTCCACCATTTTTAATAAATTAACCATTAAGAATTTTAAGGCGATTCTTTCGCGAGTACTCTACCAACTGCCTAATCCACTTTACATAATTGTGTCATACTCCAATTAGTCATTTAAGGGCCTTAACCAAGGTTTCAAAGTAAGGCGAGGGGTACTGGTTCGTTCGCGAAATGCCGTTACTTAAAACGGTCGTTTCTCCTAAACCGTACATCGGATTCAAGCGAACCACATATCAAAACGAAGCTTACGACATAATCTAACTAAACATGGCAAAGTCACAGATTCAATAGTTAGCTCTCTGTCCCGAACACTAAGAACAAGCAGTTGTATGAAATTGGGCATTACGACGACTATGTTTACGCGATTACCAAGTTTTAAACCACTCCAAACAACTACCATTCAACTCACAACCATTAATACAACCAACCCTCATCCAAAACTTACTACATCAGTCCCCAAACCTCAAGATCTTCCAATTTATACAACCCCACACATGAAATACTAGCTATACTTAAGTTTCATTAACTATAAACAAGATTTCAACATCCAAATCACTACAAATCCAATCCAAACTCTAAACACACAAGCATCATACTTCTCATTTACTATAACCATCAAAACCATCATAATACTCAAAAGTAAAGTTAGGGTTTGGAGGTGTTATACCTTCCTTGGAGTGATTAGAGTAGCTAGGAAGTCTTAGGGAGCCTCCTACAAGCTTGATCTTTCCAAAGAAATCAAGAACACAAAGTTAGGGTTTGAAGTTTCTAAAAGTCCGATTGAAAGAACTGTCAAAACGAGGGTCTTACCATGCCTATTTAGACGAGACTTGTGAACAAGAGTTGTAGGAAATCTCAATACCTTTCCAAAGAGCTATAGAACAAACTATTTGAGTGAGTATTGAAGGAGATATGGTAGTTTGAAGTTGCTGCTCTGGTTTTGGCCGAGAGCTTTTATTCTTGGAAAGCAAAAGTCAACTTCTAATTTGTGTTTTGTGATTTGTTTTGCCTTGGCTTGGTTGCTACCTTTTGTTTGTTAATTAAATTGTTACCATGGTAAAAATTGTGTGGCTCACAATCAACCAACCAATCCTTCCCACTTTGTCATGCTTATGTCATCTTGTTACACTTGTCTTCCTCTTGTTGGTGTGATGACATCATCGTCCATTAATCTTTTTGATTAACCCCTAATTACTTGGCTAATGACCGCTGATCTGTTATACGGTTCGCTTAACTTTCGTTCTCGTTTATCGTTTGAGGGATCATACCCGGGATCTTATTACTTGGGTTCCCCTAAAACTTTCTCAATATTTTATATTTCTTTTATGATCCTCTCTTATAATCCTTGAATTAAATCCTTTTAATCATGTTACCTTATACTCAATTCTTTCGGTATCTGGTGGATTTTCGGGAAAAATCAAAGTGTTCGAATTTGGATTCTGACGATATTTACATACACTTATTTACTTTATGGAATATTAATACGATCTTAGAATTTCCATAACAGTACTCCTATATAGTGTGGTCTGATAATTTTCCTTAATCAACATCATCAGCAAAAGTTACTATTCATCCGTGTTTCAAAAATTCCAAAAATTGAGGTTATTACAGATGAGTAGAGCATCAATTGAAGAGAGCTGGAACTGGCACAAGAAACTCTCTCACTTAAATTTCAACAATATAAATGAACTAGTCAAGAAAGATCTTGTGAGAGGACTGCCAAAGTCAGTATTTGCTCCTGATGGCCTTTGTGATTCTTGTTAGAAGGCTAAACAAAGGAAATCTTCATTCAAGAGCAAGACTGAATCATCAATTCTTGAACCTTATCACCTTCTACATGTTGATCTATTTGGTCCAGTAAATGTCATGTCTATTGCAAAGAAGAAATATGATATGGTCATAGTGGATGAGTTCACCAGATACACATGGGTGTATTTCTTGCACACAAAAAGTGAAACTGCATCTATCTTGATTGATCATGTCATGCAACTGGATAAATTGGTTAAAGACTCTGTGAAAATAATAAGAAGTGATAATGGCACTGAGTTCAAGAATTTTACAATGGAAGAGTTCTGCAAAGACCATGGAATAAAGCAGGAATTTTCTGCTCCTGGAACTCCACAACAAAATGGAGTTATTGAAAGAAAGAACAGAACTCTCATTGAAACTGCACGAACAATGCTTGATGAAGCAAAGCTTCCAACCTATTTCTGGGCTGAAGCTGTGCAGACTGCTTGTTTTACTCAGAATGCAACACTCATTAACAAGCAAGGAAAAACACCATATGAGATGGTGAAGAAAAAGAAGCCAAATCTGAAGTATTTTCATGTATTTGGATGCAATTGTTTTGTTCTTAAGACTCATCCTGAACAGCTATCCGAATTTGATCTAAAAGCTGATGAAGGAATCTTTGTTGGATATCCACTTTCCACAAAAGCCTTCAGAGTCTACAACTTGAGAACAAGGGTGGTCATGGAATCTATCAATGTCTCTTTTGATGATAAGAAGATTACTGGACTTGAAGATTTCAATGATCATGATCAGCTGAGATTCGAAAATGAAGAATTAAATCCTGATACTGTAAACTCTGATGGATTAAACTCTGATGTCATTGAAACTGTGGTGACTACGTCAAAGGAGAATACACCTGTGCAGGGGGAGCAGACTGAAGATACAACCACATCTCAAGAAGCATCAGAACATACAACTGGCTCTTCAAGTTCTGATTCATCAAGTTCTGATAAGCCAAGTTCTGATAATTCTGAAAATTTAAATTCTCAAGAATCCAATTCGGAGAGCATACTTTCAGGGGGGCATCAGAAGATGTTGATGAAGATGGCATGGATCATGGGGGAGCATTCAGTTCTAGAGAAAACCTTCCATCTGCAAGGAAGTGGACTAAATCACATACACCTGACTTCAAGTGAGTCTTTACAATTCTTTTCTTTCTCAGATTGAACCAAAGAAAGTGGAAGAAGCTCTTCAAGATGCTGATTGGGTGCAAGCAATACAGGAAGAGTTAAATGAATTTGAAAGAAACAAAGTCTGGACCCTAGTGCCAAGACCATAGAACAGATCTGTTGTTGGTACAAAGTGGGTATTCAGAAACAAAACTGATAGTGATGGCATAATTACAAGGAATAGAGTAAGGTTGGTTGCAAAAGGATATTCTCAACAGGAGGGAATTGATTATGATGAAACATTTGCACCAGTTGCTACATTGGAAGCCATAAGGATATTTTTGGCTTATGCTGCTCACAAAAAGTTTATTGTCTTTCAAATGGATGTGAAAAGTGCTTTTCTCAATGGAGAATTAGAGGAGGAAGTGTATGTTGAACAACCTCCAGGCTTTGTAGATCCTAAATATCCAAATCATGTCTACAGGCTTGATAAAGCACTTTATGGCCTTAAGCAAGCTCCTAGAGCATAGTATGAGACTTTAGCTCAGTTTCTTCTGGAAAGTGGATTTAACAGAGGAACTATAGACAAAACATTATTCTACCTCAACCATAGAAAGGACTTACTTTTGGTTCAGATATATGTTGATGATATCATCTTTGGTTCTACAAATGACAGACTTTGCAAAAAGTTTGCCAAATTGATGCAGTCAAGATACCAAATGAGTATGATGGGAGAACTTAGCTATTTTCTGGGCCTTCAAGTCAAGCAGAATGAAGAAGGCACTTTTATTTGTCAAACCAAGTACACCAGAAACTTGCTGAAGAAATTTGGAATGCAAGATTGTTCAAGTGCATCCACTCCCATGGCCACTGCAACAAAACTGGATAAGGATACTGGTAAATCAGTAGTTATTACTGATTACAGAGGTATGATTGGCTCTTTACTCTATCTAACTGCTAGTAGACCTGATATCATGTATGCTACCTGTCTTTGTGCAAGATTTCAAGCAGATCCAAGAGAACCTCACTTAACAGCTGTGAAAAGAATCTTCAAGTATCTTAAGGGAACAGCTGATCTGGGATTGTGGTATCCCAGAGAATCAGATTTTAAACTAATAGGTTAGTCAGATGCAGATTTTGCAGGTTGCAAAATTGACAGGAAAAGCACAAGTGGAAGCTGCCAATTTCTTGGAGGCAGATTGGTTTCTTGGTTTAGCAAGAAACAAAAGTCAATCTCCACATCAACTGCACAAGCAGAGTACATTACTGCAGGAAGCTGTTGTGCACAGATTCTTTGGATGAAGAATCAGTTACTGGATTATGGGTTAACATATTTTAAAATCCCTATTTACTGTGATAATCAAAGTGCTATTGCTATGACAGGTAATCCAGTTCAACACTCAATGACAAAGCACATCAGCATTAGGTACCACTTTATAAGGGAACATGTGGATGAAGGTACAGTGGAATTGCATTTTATTCTAACAGATCAACAACTAGCAGATATCTTCATAAAACCACTGTGTGAAGCTACTTTTACAAGATTGGTAAATGAACTTAGAATGGTTTCAGGTTCTTTCTCTAAATCTGCTTAGCTTTTATTCTGCTGCATCAGACTTTATGATCAATATTTACAGATATTACTATCTTTGTGTATTTTGTGCTTAATTGAAAATTGCTTAAGTACTGATTGTTGTCTGATGTGTATTTCTAAACTCTGATAGTGATATGACTGTTTCCGTGACTATTCAATCCTATGAGGACAACTGTGCTAGATGCTCTTTAATATACTAAAAATCCCGTGTTAGAATTAATTATTTATGTGAAATCTATTGACACAAGCAAATTCTGATATTGAACTTAGTTAAGTTTACTTTGTCTATCTAATTACTAAGTCAAAAACTAGAATAATGCTTATCATCTGTTAAGTTCTGATGTTAGTAAATCTGCTGAATGTACTAAGTGCTGATAAACCTCACTTATCAAAAGAAAAAGGAAAAGAACAAGGAATAAAAATAAGGTACTCCTTTGAGATCTAGAGTAAAAATGTGGAAGGGACGATCCAAGTGCATTGCTGGTATTAAGTAATATGCATCAGAAAAGCAAATAATTATTTTTCTTGGTGACTTTTCACACTCTATGATTACTGGAGAAATACTCTGATAATAGCATAAATTCTGATAAGCAGTCGTGACTCACTTACACTGAGAAGCCACTGTAAAATGGAATTTCAAAAGATGCATAAAATAAGCACAAAACAGTTGAGGTGGACTCATGCATGAACTCATTCAATAGTAAGCTTCAGAATAATGACAGATTTTAAGTAAAGTTCTTAGTTATGCCTTATTTCTAAGATGTACTGAAGTGAATCAGACTTTACTCTTTGTCCGATATTTAGCTTAATGCACACACTTTCACTCTATATGAATGATGAAAATTACTGTGGTGATCAATGTTGTTTTAGATGAACAGTTTTTGTGTTAGATTGCATATATTCTGAGGACAGGTTCTGATGAAAGTTCTGATGATTAAGTTCTGAAGAACCAAAATCAGAATTTGTGTGAAGAATTACAGAGATAGGCATTCACTTTTCGAGTTAAGAAATCATGTTTTGATGACTGTTAAGTTCTGATATAAATCTAAGTCCTGATATTAAATTCTGATTCTTTACTTGACTTATTTATGGTTAAAATCTGAAACATTCCCATTTTACATCAGAATATGTTCGGGTGAGATATTAACAGTCACTACAATTAGGGTTAGTGGTACACGTCCATGCCAAGTAATGTTTACTTATTTCTTGTGCGCATTAAACCCTGTTTTACACTTCCAATGGCTGTTTTTATTCTCCTCAGTCTAGGGAGACGAGGTAGAATTATTTCTACCTGTCAGCATTAAATTTCCTTTGCGTCTCCTGGCATTCTATTGCCTATATAAACCAACACTTCATTCCAACAAGTACATCTCTCATTTAAACTCAAACTCTCAAACTCATTTCTTCTTCACTCATCACAATCATGGTTAATTACAACTTAGCCCTGAACTATGATACTTTCTCTCTCACCATGAGTTGTCCAGAATGGCAGCAGGAATGGCATGTTACTGTCATTCCTGATGAGGTTTGGGACTATGTTCCCCAAGAGGTTCTGACAGACCTCTTGTTCTTCTATATGGATTACCACCGCCATGTTGAGCGACTGGAAGAACAACGGTTGGAAGCTCTTCGACAGCAGGAGCGAATCATTCGTCTCGCTGTTCTTTTTGTTGAAAGTAGGAAGAAGAAATAGGATTTGTAGCTTAGGACAATCTTGTAATGTTGTGCTGTAATTTAAATTTCCTGAATGTATTTTCTCAATATATTAATGAAATTTTCTATTTTTGCAAGATTTTGTCTCTGAGTTGTTTGAACTTCTGATATGCATTTTTAAATCCTGATTTATCCATATTCTGATGACCATTTTATTTCTGATACAAATCAAGTTCTGATTCTGACGTGGCAGTACCTGTTTACTTGATTTATTTTTTTTGGTCATTCTCTCACTTAGTGTATTTTTACAGAATATTGGTTTCGCAGTGAAAATGATTTAATAAGTGGGAACAGTTTAAATTTTAAATTAAAACTGAACTACCTAAATTAATGGGATTACTTGGTAAATGGAACGGTTTTTCCTTGAAAAAATGCATGTGATAATTAATGATTACTGTTTTTCCGTGCCCATTAATTATTTTTTACTGCTGCATGTCTAACAGGTGTCCAACGGTTACTTTTTCTACCGTGTATAAGTAAAAGAGAGAGAAGATTGTAAAATCTTTTATTTACTTTCCCACTTTATCTCTTTTTTCTTTTCTTCTATTTTATCTCATCTCCTGGCGTTTTTTTTCATACAGACATTTTGTCAAACACCTTACAGGCAAACTTATTTCTCAATTTTTCTCATGGCACCTAAGGATTTGATTATAGATGGAGCCAAGTTTGTTCCCAACAACTATGCTGCAATCTTAAACCATGATGAAGCTCCATCTGATTTGTATTTTGTGTAAGATCTTCTAGCACACAGTGAGATTGGGTATGCATTAACCCAGCCTCAAGTCATTTCCAGTCAACAACACCTGACGTTCTGGCAGACTGGGCATTTTGATAATGGTGGTGCTACTGGTACTCCAAGCATTATTTTTGAAGTAAATGATGTTGAGCATGTGGTAACTCCTAGAGCCAGTTCGTAAATCTCTACACTTACCAGAGGGCTGCATTTTCTCAACACCGGAGGAACCCGTTCTACAGCAGCTCATGGCCAATTTGGGGTATGAGAAGAGTTTGGCCAAGCTTGGACAGTTGAAAAGAGCACATATCAGAAAGGAATGGAGCTTTTTCTTCGACTGCATCACTAAAGCATTCGGCAATAAGTGTTCCAACTTTGATGTCATTCCGATTATGAGTCAGCACATCGGGTATGCTATTATTCACCAAACTCATTTTGATTATGCAAGTGTTGTGTTAGGCTTTATAGGGGATAGGATGACAGAGGATAGGAATGTAATTTACTTTGCTAGATTCTGTCAGCTTATATATACCTTCTGTTGTGCTGATGAACCTCAACTAGCCAGTTCTTTATTTCCACCCTTTAAAGTTGCAAAACGGGCGTTTAATGATTTGGTAAATGCTGACCTTAAGAAAACGGTGGTTAGACCCTTACAGATACCTCAGTCTGTAAAACAGATCTTGGTAAATGATGATCCTCTAACCTACAGATCTGTTTACCCTGATGTTCAACCCACCATCACATCTCAGACACCACAACACCCTTCAGAACATACCACACATACACCTCAATCTACTTAACCCTCTATCAGAACACATCTCAAATCTTCACAGATACCCCAACCTTCATCATCAGCACATATTGTGAAGCCTTCATCTTCCAAGCCTAAGAGGACAAAGACCGTACCTCAGACACCACAGAAGAGAAGGAGGATTGTTCTGAGAGATGAGTCAAATAGTGAGGAACAGGTTCCTGCATCAGAACCTGTTGTTACAGAAGCTGAGAAGGTCTCTTCTCAGAAGGATACTGGAATTGGGGGATCTAAGCTTCTCAAAAGGCTTAGAAGAATGTCGTATGCTGAAACTCCCAAGGAATCTCCATCTTCAAAGAAAAGAAAGAAACAGAGAGCTCACAAGCCAGTTTCAGATGATGAGGAAGCAGCAGCTAAGGAAGGAGATCAGGAATCTCTGATCTCAAAGGAGTCAGAATTTGCTGAAGCTACTGCATCTTCACCTCAAATGTCACCAACTCAGGAAGCTGCTACAGATAAAGCAACTACACCACCTGTGTCTCCTGTACATGAACCAGTATCTATTGCAGACCCAGGCACAAGTGCTGAAATTGATATTCACAACCTGGTTGTGCCTGTGGTTCTCTACTTAGAAGCTCCAACAGCTCAAATTAATCCATCAACAATACCAATTACTGATGCTAATAAAACTCCAGAATTGTCTACAACACCTTCTCTGCATCTAGACATTGAAGATCAGACTATAGGTGAGCATCGGAATATGGCTGTTGATCAGAACTTGGAAGCAGATCAACACTTAGAGGATAATGTTGAAGCCTCAATTGCTTCTCATACTGTTCTTTTATCAGAAGATGTTGACTCTGTAAGTTCTGATGCTGCAAATGCTGATTCTACTGGTGATGCTGCTATAAATGAAGATGCTACTGCAGCTGGTCCATCAGGACATGCACCTCAACAAACTGTTCACAAAAGTGAGATAGTCAAGAAGTTTGTTACAGGGAAGCACCAGTACCTTGGAGTGAAACTCATAGAGGACAGGAATGGACTAAGGAGTGGAACACAGTTACCTTTGTTCCATCTGAAAAAATTCTTGCTGAGCACTTGGCAAAAGCTGATGAGATGCTAATTAATGATGATTTCAAGACACAGCTACGAGTTACTGCACTTACTACAAGGCACCTTCAAGGTCAACAGTCTGTCACTCAAGAAAAGTTGAACAGGGTTCAAGAACTCTTAATGCAGCAAGATACACTTGTCAAGCTGGACAAGAAAAACTTTTTCAAACCTACCTTTGACAGAGTTGCTTACATTGAGAAGACCCAGGAGAAGCAATAGTCTCAGATTGATGAAATTTTGAAAAATCAAGCTTCTCGGCAATCTCAACTCGATGAAATCCAATCCTCCGTGGAATTGCTTGTCTCTCTTCTCTTACCTGTTGATGCCAAAAAGGGGGAGAAGGTACTTAAGTCCAAATGCAAAACTGTTAAGACACTGAAGGGGAAGGATGATGAAAAAGATGACCAGGGAAACTCTGGAATGGGTGGAGGTCATGGTCAAGGTAGAAGTCTCTCATCAAGAAAAGCTGGAACTACAAGTCATAGAACAAGTTCTGATACTGGTAAAAGAATAAGTTCTGATGAACTTTTGGATCTTGATGAAGAAATTTCAAGACAGTTATTTCTGAAAGAAAATCCAGGGATGGACTTCGAGAGTCTATTAGAAGAAGAAGCTAGACTTAAGTCTAGAAAAAGTCAGTTCTAAATTTGAAGCTTCTGTTGGTAAAAAGAAACTTCCTAAGGTCAAAGGCATTGTGATAAGAGAAAGGACAAATCTTGAGGCAACCAAGGCTAAATCACAATTGCAGATAAATCCAAGGTCCAAAGGCAAAGAAAAAGTTGGTGAACCTATAAAGGTTTATGTGCCTCCTGTGGATGAAGAAATTATTGTTGAAGATGCTGATCTTACTCTAACTTCAAGAAAGATTTCTAAGACAACCTCTAACATGGCTCAAGTTGTTCAGAGTCAAGATGCAGTTAGTTCTAATATTACAAAAAAGCAAGTAACCTCTGACACAGCTCAAATTGACTTGATATCAGAAGATAAATCAAAGGAAACCTCTGACATTGCTCATGTTAAATCCTCAAAGTTACTCCTACCAGGATTCACCAAAGCCAAACAGACTCAACCTTTGAAGACTGCTACAAGTGGTTTTGAAGCGAGAGTGGTTACTGAAAAGGAAGCAAGAGATAAATCTGGATTGGGTAGTGCTGATGAAAGAAGAGTACAGAACACAACCAATGACCCAACTTCCTTAAGTGAACCAGGTGTTGGAGTAACTCCTGAAAAATTGAATCAACTAGAATCTGTACAGATGGTTTACCATACCTACTTGAAAGAATACATCTTGTTATACTTCATGACAGATGGTAGGGTTTACCATATAAGGGAAAATGCTATTCCACTGAAGTATTTTGAAGAACTGGAACATGTTTTATTTTTACTTCAAGTGAATGACAGAATAACAGAAAGTGCTGCAAACTATTTGAAGACTCAAATTCAGAGACAGAAAAGGCTTTATTCTGTAAAGTCTGACAGCACATATCTTCCAAAGTACAGAGATCACAAGGGTGATATTGTTGAGATGAAGCCTAACTCTGCTAAGATTATAACTACTTTTCTGGGTTATAAGGCTGTAGAATTCAATCTTGAGTCTGACAAGGCGTATTTGATCAGACTGGATCAGGACATAAGGAAAGCTAGGATTAATGATCTCAGGGCTGCTATCTTCCAAACTGGTGAAGATTCTGCAGAGCTTAAAGATGTTAAAAGGAGGATGATTGATGAACTCAGATATGCTGAGAGATGTTTGTTAAAGAACTATCTCAGAACAACTCCTGACATCAGAGAGATCAGAAAGTGAAGCCAAGTCAAGATTTACAACTGCTCAAATTCTGATATGAATACAGACTGAAGTTGTTATCAGAAGTTAAAGTTGGTAAAGCTTTAAGGACTGTAAGTTGTAGTTATCTAGTCAATTTTTCATGCATTTGTACTTAATGTTTTTGACATCATCAAATATTTGTTAAACTTGTATATTATGCTAATTTACAAGTTGGGGGAGATTGTTAGATATATTTGATAATGTCATGACTAATATGATTTATGTTTAGTTTTCAGATCTTACTTAAACAGGACAAATCAGTACTTAACTGAAATCAGCACTTATACTGAAATCAGAACTTAAGTCATCAGTACTTAAGTTTCAGGAGATATTTATCAGAAGATAATATCAGGACTTAAAGGAAACGTTCAAATAAAGAAGGCGGCTGATTGATTGAAGAGAAGATCGAGACAAACATAAGAAGAGATATGCATGAAGAAGGAATTCTATGAAGAATAGAATACTTGGAAGAAAAGATATCTGATTGATATATTTTAGGAAGCAGAATCATATTCCATATCAATTAGCGATTATCTTGTAAATATGTAGTATATAAACACAGACATAGGGTTTACACTATAAGTGTTATCATTATCGAGAATATTATTCATTGTAACCCTAGCAGCTCTCGTGATATTTGTTCATCACTGAGAGAGGACAGTTCCATATTGTAACAGAGTTTATTGCTTTGAATAAAGTCTGTTTTATGTTACTTGTGTTATTAGAATTCGATTTGAATGTGCTATACACTGTATTCAACCCCCTTCTACAGTGTGTGTGACCTAACATTATAGAACTCAGAAACTATATCACCGTTCACCACCGGCTCACCGGAGCTCACAGCCGGTGGCGGTGACTACTCGGTGGTGCCCAATTCGGGTCTCCACCTTGAAGCCCCCGATTACCTCTGAACAATCACAATAACACACATGCAAAGCACAAACATCAAGGAAGCCATATCATTTGAGTTTTTAAGAAGTGTACACGCGATAATCAACTCGATCTCGAACCCATATACACGCATATACTCGCATGCAAGGGTATACACACACATGCACACACTACTACCTACATATATATGATTGTCAAGAGGATTTATGAAGGATTGTTGAGATATGGCAAGGGAAAGAGACATATACCGAGAGAGAGAGAGAGAGAGAAGAAAGCCGAGAGAGATGAGAGTGATAGAGAGAAAGAGAGTGAGAAGAGAGGGTCACGGAAAGAAAAAGAAAGAAGGGGGGAATGAGCTAGTATATATGATAGAGGGCAGGGGTAGTTTAGTAAATTACCAATCCCCTTTTTAGTTTGATTTTATTTCTCTTTTTACTCCAATAAAATCAAAATTAAATAATAAATATATCTCTCTCAAAAAGTTGAAAAATATTGCGATTGACAATTTTAAGACGTAGATCTCGAAATTAGCTTTCCAACCATTACTCATAATAAACTTTTGAGCATACGGTTGATTTTATATGATTTTTATAAGTTTACGCTAAAAATAGAATTTTAATACATAAAATCATTTTAAAATGCAACGATCATGAAATAAATCCGTTTATCCTTTTTAGAAAGTCCCTAGGACTATTTCGAAGACAATAAAACAAATTTCACGCCATGACCTTACTCGAATAATTTTACAAAAATGTGCACAGGTTAAATAAACCTTATTTAAATCAAATAATTCCCTTAAATCCATAAAAATATTAACAGATCACGTAATCATCATAAAGACAAGAAAGCACATATACTCACACATCATGACTCATGTCTGATCATAAAATTTTTCCCTTTTTATCGTTATTCCTCTTTACACGTACCGGGTCATGTTCTGCCTGACGGCCCGACGCTCAGCGTTTCAATTACACTTCTTAATTACCTTTACCAACCGACACATCACTAGAACGCAATACTTTACTTAAACATTTCATTTCACATAATAACACATATTCCAAATTTTGGACACTTTAATCCCTTTTTAGGACGGGTTCCGTTCTACCTGACGGCCCGACAACAAAGCTTAACTCCTAAGTTGACTTTTTAAATTGGAACGCATCTATTTACGCTCCCAGATACTAATATACAATAAAGACAATTAACCATCACTTAATCACATAATTTATAATCACGGCGCATAAATCACACTTTATTCGGTTAATTACGTCGCAAAATTCTCAGTCGTCACACTATTTATTGTTCAAAAGTGTGCGTGAAAATTACATAACCGAAATAGATGTATACATAATAATTCTTCTGTTAATTGAATCTCAGAACTTGTGATAAAAAATGTTTACGAACAATTTTCTGAGACCTAACTGTTAATTAATGATCCTTTAAGTATATATGTATAGAGACCTAACTTTCATTTTGGAGGCTCATTTCGAGGAAAGATATGCTATGCATTGTTAATATCACGAGCATCTTCTAAAAGCTACATTTTTTGAACAAATAATGAAAAATATATCTAGTTTGTTTGTCAATTATATAATTACACGAAAACTTAAGCTTTCACGAAATTAAATTATTGCTATAGGTTATTTGATAATAAAAAATGTTTGTGTTTAATTTATTAGCATATAACTAATAATTATGTAGTTAATTTCGGTGAATATTTAATAATTTTATATTAAATACCTCTATAACTTGCAATGATTATGATTTAACTTATTAAATAAGTTCATACATATTATGGTCGAGTTTTGTAACTAAATTCATATATTTTATAATAATTACAAAAATCGTGAAATTTCACATTCCTATATCCAATTTAATATACATCAACTTTAATAACCTTTATTAATTAACGAAACCTATTTTTAAGTGTTAGTTTGGTTTCACTTATTTTTTGGTTCCACCGTCTTTTAGTTTCACCTTTTATGATTCATGTTATAACTCTAAGTATATTATTTTTATTCTTTTTTATTGGTATTTGACTTATAATTCTATATGTATTATTTTTACTCGTTTTTTGAATTTTATAAGCCATGTTTTTTTATAGGTTTGAATCCTATTTTAAATTATGTTTTTAAAAAAATAGGTTCATATATTGTCCCAACTAAATAGGTTCCGAAAAATATAAATCATGACCAAGTAAATAGGTCATGTGTTTAAATTGGAATATTTTAATTTGTTGATGAAATTGCATTTTAATACAATAATATGAATATTATAAACACTATATTTTGGTTTAACCCCTTAAAAATAATAAAATTGTTCAAACCGTATTATTATTACAATTCTATTTTTGTAGAACTCTAAATTATTTCTTGATAAGGTATTTGGTTTCATCTTAGTACGGTTGCGCCTATTTTGGTTTCAACCCTAGATTTCTATTCATGTGGAGTTCTATGATGTTTTTTGAACAAAATATAGATTGTTGGAATCATATTATAATTACGATATTTTTATTTTTCGTAGAATTCTTTTTTATTTTTTATTAAAATAATAAAATGGAATCCTTTATACATTGTTATTAATAAGGGAATCCATCTTTTAAGGAGGTACTTTAGTTTCACCCCTTTTCGGTTTCACGAATTTTTGGTTTCACCCCTTTTTAAATCTTACTATAGTTCTACATATATTATTATTATTATTATTTTTATTTCTATATGACTTAGAGCATATGCATCGGAGAGAGTGAAACATTGATTCATCAGGTTTATCAATCTTCATTTGTAAAAGTAGCAAGCACTGGTTTCATTTCTACTCCATCAAAAATTGATGCTCCATTAATTCATCAACAAAATCTTTGATTTTTGATGGAGTTGCTAATGGCCATCAATTGGTGGAAGCCACACAAATATATCAAATTTTCATGACTTTTATGAATTATCAGCTCTAATCTCCTGCAAAACACGATTCTTTTAAATATTTATTAATTTAATATTATTAAAATTTTGAATTTATTTAAAATATTGAAATTGATAATAAAAATATAATTAAAATGATTTGAAATTTATTTTTTTATTAATTAACATACTTTTAGTTATTATAATCAATATTGTTGATGATAACAAAACCTCAAATTTTGATAATATTTTTAAATTATCCATATTTCTCTTATTAAATTGGATATAATTTATTTATTAAATAGTAATTGATAAATTGATAGAGTTTTGCGGGTGCATAAAAACTAAGAAAAAAATGTTGATTTAGCGTGAACAGTAACTAACTCCGTTGATTGAACCTTAATAGGTGCATATGCTTTTCTAATTTTATTTGTAATATTTTATCCGTTTTTTGATTCTTATATATCACATATTTATATTATTTTTAAATAAATGAAATCATATATACATTGTAATTTCTAAATTCATACCTGTAAAATTCCATTTTAGCATCAAATGCAAATTTATACGTACATAAAGATATTTTATTAGAAAAAATATATACGATCACAAACTATATAAAAACACAAATTCAACTAACAATAAGAAATATAATATTCAATTACTTAGTAATGTTGATTTACTATTTTTTAAATTATCCGTTAATCGTGTTGCTCATTACTTGACTAAAATTTCGATGTAAAATATTAGTTATGTCTTTCCGGATAACAGAAACATAATAACTTTGAGTTTGTTGTTCTAATAAAATTTAATTTTATGAAAATTATATATAATTTCAAAAGAAAAATTACAATAATAGTACAATTTTATTTATATATTTTAATTATAATTTAGAACTAATTTTTATAACAATTATTGTTTTGATCTATTTTGATCTTCGCCCGTGTACGGGTTATCACTTAGTAAACCGTAAAACTTATTTTTACTACAAGAAACTTTAAGTTGCACGGTTGATTACATCTAGGCTGGTCATGCTAAGGCATAATATGAATCAATATGTAAATTCTAATTAAAACAAGTATCAGTGATGTGCTTAAAGTAACATAATTTTATATAACGAAGTATTCAATTACTTAAGTTACAGATACACTCAGCACGACTGAATAATCCAGTGTTTTAGGTAATGTTACAACCTCGATTGACTCATTGGATTTGGGTTAATCACAAATTAAGTTTTGTATTTGGGTTAATATTGGGTTTGTATTATTGGGAGGATATGAGAGATCCACGGGTTGAGCGAATTCTTAATTACCGTATCTGGTATTAATTATAATCATCTAGAGATATTAAGAATTAAGAAGGAAGATGATTCCTTCATATGTAAATCTTGTGTGAAAAAAATTATGAGATAAGATATTGCGCCTCTTACTTTTACATATTTTTATGTATGATTATATATCACTTTATACCTAGAACCACATATCTATTTACACACAAGTCGGGGATATTTTGAGGAAATAGTTTCCTCATTTTTTAAATACGGTATACCCTCCTAAGATACCGTTGAAAATGGTATTTACTGGGTCCGCTTAATTGATTCAATTACTTAAGTTAATTGTTGATTCACATACTAAAATGATCGATAATTCGATATAGAATTGTGCATGTACCTGCGTTTTAACATGAAATAGACTCTTGATATATTTGAATAAAAAAAATACTGATTGTTTCGCATGAGAACGACAAATGTTTATAATATTGTCGTACCCATTCAGTTAGTTTAAACAACAAATAAAAAGAAAGGTCTAGTTTCGTTCAGATCTCACCCAACAAAGTAACCAATAAAATTGATGTGGTGATATTATAATTAATATTTGAAATGTGACAGATCAACTACTATTAGCTAGGATGATATATATTAAAATATGAATTTTATTAGAACGTAATCATAATTTTAGGCCATACAGTTCTAAACGGGGATGCATTTGGACAGTGATTTATTAATGGATAAACCAAAAATTAGGGGACAAGCTAGTATCTATTAAATTATTTATGTATTTTCATACAACGTTTAGCAGCCTCTTGGGGAGATCTGATTAGTAAAATAAAGGCACACTTCCCAACTTTTTTCCCCTTCTCAAATTTTATCAACCATCTAGGCTTTGTTGTTTGTTCTTTTTGTTTTTCTTTTTCTTTTTTAAATTACACACACAATTCGAACTCTTTATTTTTAAAATTGAACAAAAATTCAACCACTATTTCAACTTTTTGTTAATACTTAGACTTAATTCTATTTCATCATATTGAGCTCAAATGTATTTTATGTTAGTTTAGTTTTATAATTAGATAAATTATGTTTCAGAATACTTATCATGCATAATTAAAATGTTTTAAAATTTTGCTTAAAATGCGATAAAAGCAATTTGACTCTTTGATATTAACATGAAATAGATATTATTCATGAAATAACCGCGATCAGCGCAACCAAGGATTTAAAAGAGGCTTAAAAAGTTATCCGAAACTTAAACATTTAACAACATGTTATTGAGGAAAAAATTTCCAGTTCATAAATAGAGTCTTAAAATTTATTTAGGACTCGAAAAGTTTCTTTTAATCATTCTAAGAGAATACCAGGAAATAAAAAAAAAGAGTTATTTGCAAAATATATCCTCATGATTTGGCCAAAATGTATTTTTTATATATATTTTAATATAACTGCACTTTTCATCCTCATACTATTTTTGACGCGACAAATTGCACCTTTTTTGTTAAATTTGTTAAAATTCTCGGTGGTATTTTAGGAAATTAAAATATTGAATTATAATTATATTATTATTTAAGTTTTTTGACCATCTAACTGATACTTTTCGAATAAAGAACAAAAGTCGTAGAGAACGAAAAAATGTTTTCAAAACAATAACATTCAAAAATTATCAAAAATTTTACGAAGCCAAAATTAAATTAAATCTAAAAATAAAGATCTAAAAATAATTTAATATTTTAATTTTCGAAAATATCCCTAAAATTTTTAATAAAATTAACAAAAATGATGTAATTTGTCGCGCTAAAAATAATAAGCGTATAAAAAGTACAATTATATAAAATATAGGTAAAAAATACATTTAAACCAAATTAGAGGATGTATTTCTAAAAAATTTATATTCATCTTTTTAAGTCTTGGACAGCTTCTAGCCTCCCTTTACCCTTGTTCGTCCCCTCACCGCGATACAACAATATGTTGTTAGATATTCCGATCTTTATAGGATTTTCAAATTATTTTCTTGCGTAAAGTGATTTTATTTTCCTTAAATATTGTGATAATGTCAAGCGTGTTTAGAATTGACAATTACTTACGGAATTAAATTATAAATGTAACCCATGGATAACGAGAGGACAGATAAGTTTACCTATAAATATAATTATTATTTTAAATATAATTATTTAATAGTGCCCACTGTATCTTGATGAATCTTCGAGCTTGATACGTAGTCTATAATATATAAATAAACACCACCTCTTTGCACCCTGTATGGAGGCGTTCCTGGTAAACGAGAAGGTGACGAAATGATAGATTATTTATACGAGCGAGAGCTACAATTCGAATTTTACAAGCTACCCGTTGAACTGAGACATATTCGCATTTGACCAGAAGTTTTGAGTTCGGTGTCAAAGTTCAATTGAAATGCAAAAGATTTAAAAAAATTGATCAAAGTCTGTTAAGCTCAAATTCTCGCAATAAATTTAAATCATGTATCAAAATTTGACAAAATTGTCGATCAAATTATAAATTATTAATATATTTCAAATATTATTAAAATTTCAAGTTTTTTTAAAAAAATATTCAAAATACACCACTTTCGAACTTTAACCTACCAAAATATTCAGCTGCGCGAGAACCGTCCAAAATATTCACGGAATACGCATTTAAAGAATTCGTATTCAAGCTTCTAAAACTTAATAATAAATATGCATGTTCTTTTGTTTGTAAGAAGAATGTGCATGTTCATGCGTATTCAAAATAAAATAAAATATGAACATGCATAATCTTTATTAATTTTTTAATTTTTGAAAATTCGAATACGCATCCTTCACATGCGTGTTCATTCGGTAATTTGGGTGTTCCCCGACAAATGGTATTTTGGACATTTCTCCCTAAATTGTAGTTATTTTGGTTTTTCACCCATTTTTGTACGGGTCCCTTCAAGCTTTTTGTTTAACTTCAAGTATTTCTTCTATATATAATAGCAGAACAATGGTATAATTTCATGAGATTAAAAAGTCTCACTGAAAAGACTAAATTACCTCTGTTTTTAAACTAAATTACCCCTGTTTTTAATATTTATATAAAAAATGTGGTTTTTGGAATCGAATTCAAGTTATTTCATTCAACTATGCAACCTCTTACCACTACACCATATTGTCACATGTGCTTTTTATCATACACATAATATGTAAGTGTGCTAAATGAATATTTTATTTAACTTTAAATATACTTATTTGAATTCCGCAAAAAAAAAGGAATAGTTAGTTGAATATTTGTACAGTTAATTTTACAGAATTGAATTTCAGATATAAAATTAGGCGTAGTACATAAATGGATTATTATCTTATTTATTAATCATTTTTTAGTTTAAAAATATATCTCATATACTTTTAACATATTTTTTATTATAAAAAGTAATTAAAATGTACATATATAATTTTTAAAAAAATATTGAAAATAGAATCGCTTATATATAAATAATCTATATTGGTATTACATATTTAGATAAGTCGAATTATAATGAGTCAATGCATTTTAGAACTTGGCTCATTGTTCAAAAAATACTCGAAATTTGACTACATGATTCGGCCGAAAAACATCGTCACATTCTACGTTTAGTAAATTTAAATTACAAACTCGGCGAGAATATCTTACCAATAATGTGAAAATTTTTAATATCTTATGTTAATATAAATTAATGTGTTTGAGATCTTTATAGGATCAAGTCAATTGATTATTTATATTAAAATTACTAACTTCACTGGTAACGCATTATTATTTTTGGGATTTGTCCTAATTTTAAGAATATTTGAAATTTGAAATGAGATCTCACTAGATTTGTTAAAACTATGATGATATATTAAATCGATTTATTTTTTATTTTTCACTTTAAAAAAACTAACTTTTTAAAAAGAATTCTTTTAGATAAGCAATATTCATTGATCAAGATAATATTGTACAAATATTTTGAATTATTTTAATATTTTGAATTATTCAAATAAAAGTTATATATATACTATATTGTAGCATTTGATTCAATGCATTTTATATTATTTAAGAAAAAACATATATTATTCAATAATTTGAAGGAATTAACCAGTTCAACTAATATTTATAAAACTTTATCGAATTGAAATTTTTTAATTTTAGAAGAATAGTATAAAATGTTATCAAATTATTATATGAAGAAATATTAGAGTCGTAATGAAAGAAACTTAAAAACGGTTTAAATAACGATATAAATATAATTTTTCTTTCGAATTCTTGAAAAAATCATGAATATCAATAATAAGTCTTAAAAATATATAATTCATTTTTATGTTACAACCATGATTGATATCCGGTTGCGTAAAAAATAGATATGGGTTGTTTGTCAGTGATAGTGTGAATACCATAATAAATTATAGCAATTTATTTTGTTAGGTCACACACACTGTAGAAGGGGGTTGAATACAGTGTTTACTGCAATCAAATCGAATATAAGAACTCAAGTAACAGAAAACAAATTTTATTCAATACAATAAACTCTGTTACAATATGGAATTGTGCTCTATCAGTGATGAACAAATTATCACGAGAGCTGCTAGGGTTACAAAGAATAATAACTTCGATTTCGATAACACCTTTAGTTTAAACCCTATGTCTGTGTTTATATACTACACAGTTACAAGATAAGTTCTAATTGATATGGAATATAATTCTGCTTCCTAAAATATATTAACTAGTTATCTTTTCTTCCAAGTATTCTATTCTTCATAGAATTCTTTCTTCATGCATATTTCTTCTTGCGTTTGTCTTGATCTTCTTTCCTTTCAATCATCCGTCTGCCTTATCTGAAAGTCTCCTTAAGTCCTGATATTATCTCCTGATAAATATCTTCTGATATCTTAATCCTGACTTTAGTATAAGTACTGATTTCCAGTTAAGTACTGATTTGTCCTGTTAGTTAAGATCTGAAAAACTAAACACAAATCATCTTTAGACATGACATTATCAAATATATCTAACAATCTCCCCCACCTTGTAAATTAACATAATATACAAGTTCAACAGATATTTGATTATGTCAAAAACATTAAGTACAAATGCATGAGAATTTGACTAGATAACTACAACTTACAGTCCTTTCAGCTTTACCATCCTTAAGATCTGATATCAGCTTTAGTCTGTATATACTTCAGAATTTAAGAAGTTGTAGATCTTCGACTTGGCTTCAATTTCTGATCTCTTTGATAGCAAGAGTTGTTCTGAGATAGTTCTTCAACAAACATCTCTCAGCATATTCAAGTTCATTGACCATCCTCCTTTTAGCATTTATCAATTCAGCTGTATCTTCACCAGTTTGAAAAATAGTTGCTCTGAGATCATTTATCTTAGCTTTTCTTATCTCCTGATATAGTCTAATCAGATATGCCTTGTCAGACTCTAGATTGAATTCCACAGCCTTATAACCCAGAAAAGTAGTTATAATCTTAGCAGTGTTAGGCTTCATTTCGACAATATCACCTTTGTGATCTCTGTACTTAGGACAGTATGTGCTGTCAGACTTTACAGAATAAATCTTCTTCTGTCTTTGAATTTGTGATAGAAGAGAGACAAACAATTCCACTGAGGATTGGATCTCATTGAGTTGAGTTTGCTGAGAAGCTTGATTCTTTAAAAGTTCATCAATCTGAGTTTGTTGCTTCTCCTGAGTCTTCTCAATGTTGGCAATTCTATCAAAGGATGGCTTGAAAAATCTGTTCTTTTCTAGTTTCACATTCATATCTTGCTAGATCAAGGTTTCTTGAATTTTGTTCACCTTGGCATGAGTTGTTGAGTGTTGACCTTGAAGGTGCCTAGTACTCAATGCAGTAACTCTAAGTTGTGCCTTAAAATCATCATTTAACAGCATTTCATCAGCTTTTGCCAGATGCTCAGCAAGAATCTTTTCAGAAGGAACAAAACTAATTGTGTTCCATTCCTTAGTCTACTCCTTTCCTCTAGAAGTTTCACTCCAAGGTACTGGTGCTTCCTTAACAAACTTCTTGATTAGATCAGCTTTGTTAACTGTCTGTTGAGGTGCATGTCCTGATGGACCAGCTGCATCAGCATTTAAATTGGTAGCAGCTTCACCAGTAGTTTCTTCATTGGCAGCATCAGAACTTGTAGATCCTGCAGTATCAGCATCCTCTGATAAAATAGAAGTATGTGAGGCTATAGAGGCTTCAACATCTTCCTCTAAATTCTGATCTGCAGCCAGGTTCTGATCAACATCCAAAATTGGTGTTGTTGATGGAGTGAGTTGAATTGGTGAAGCTTCCAAGTACAGAACCTCAGGCACAATCAAGTTATGAATATCAATTTCAGCACTTGTACCTGGATCTTCAGTATGTACTTGTTCAACTATAGGTGACATAGGAGGTGTAGGTATTCTGTCTTGAGCAGTTCTTGTTTGTGCAGAAGGAAGTAATTCAATAACAATTGGTTCTGTTGAGATCAGAGATTCCTGATCCCCTTCCTTAGCTACTTCCACTATATCCTCTGAATCTGACTCAACTATGTCCCTGTGAGCTCTCTGTTTCTTCAATTTCTTCAAAGGTGGAGACACTGTAGGAGCTTTATCATCAGATTTTAACTTTCTAAGCCTTTTGAGGGGCCTAGAACTCCCAATTACAGTATCTTTCTGAGAAGTGATCTTCTCAGCTTCTATAACAACAGGTTCTGATATGGGAACCTGTTCCTCAGTTGTTTCCTCAAATCAACAGAATTTAATCAAAACATTCATCACAAAATAAAATTAAAAATCGATGAAGTAAAGATTAATAAATTGCAATTAAACATGCACAGTCACCAAATTTGAGAAACAAAGAACAAATCTTGCAATTAAAGAAAATTTCATTGATATATCAGATGAGTACATTTCATGAAATTTATCAATTACATGCAAAAGTTACAAGATAGTCCTATTCTATGATTCTTAACATCAACAGCCTTAGTCCTAGTCTAAGAAGACCTAACGACTACTTCTTCTGCTGCTGACGAAGAGCACTGCAAGACGAATGATTCGTTCTTGCTGACGGAGAGCTTCTCTCCATTCCTCTTCCAAACTATCAAGATGGAGGTGATACTCCATTGATAAGAACAAGAGTTCTGTGTGAACCTCTTGTGGAACTAAGTTCCAAAGCTCGTCAGGAATGGCGGTGACATGCCACTCCTGTTGCCATTCATCACAACTCAACTCGATGTTAAAGGTTTCATAGTTCAGGAACAAATTGAAACGGACCATTTTTGTTGATGTGAATAAAAGAGAGTGAGTTTGTGAGAAAATGAAGGATGTTTTTGCTTGAATGAATAATCGGTTTAAATAGCCAATAGAATACCAAGGGACGCGAGGACTGGTTAAAAATTACAAGTAAAAATAATGACCCCTCGACTCCCTAGACTGATGTGTAATAATAACAGTCAGTAAAAGATATAAAGCCAGAGTTAATGGGCACGGGATATAATACCAATTATTGTGCGCATGCAGTTTTTCAAGTCATACAGCTAACCACTAACCCATAATGATTATGATTGTTTTATCTCACATTAACCAATATTCTATAAAAATATAATCATTCAAGTAATGACCAAAAATAAACCAAGTAAATAAATACTGCCAAGTCAGCATCAAAACTTGATTATTATCAGAATTTAAAAGTCATCAGAATATGGCTCCTTAACTCGAAAAGTGAATGGTTATTCCTGTAATTCTTCACACAAATACTGATATGAGTACATCAGAACTTAATCATCAGAACTTCCATCAGAACTTGTCCTCAGAATTTATGCAACTTACACTTAAACTGTTCATCTAAAACAATATTTATCACCATAGTAATTTTCATCATTCATATGGAGTGTAAGTGTGTGCATTAAGCTAAATATCAGACAAAGAGTAAAGTCTGATTCACTTCAGTACATCTTAGAAATAAGGAATAACTAAGAACTTTGCTCAAAATCTGTCATTATTCTGAAGTCTACTGTAGAATGAGTTCATGCACGAGTCCACATCAACTGTTTTGTGCTCATTTTATGCATATTTTGAAATTCCATTTTACAGTGGCTTCTCAGTGTAAGTGAGTCACGACTGCTTATAAGAATTTATGTTGTTATCAGAGTATTTCTCCAGTAATCATAGAGTGTGAAAAGTCACCAAGAATTTTTTTTGCCGCATATTACTTAATACCAGCAATGCACTTGGGTCTTCCCTTCCACATTTTTACTCTAGATCTCAAAGAAGTACCTGATATTTATTTCTTTTCTTTTCCTTTTTTTTGATAAGAGAGGCTTATCAGCACTTAGTACATCCATCAGATTTACTAACATCAGAACTTAACTGATAAGAAGCACTATTCTAATTTTTGACTTAGTAATAAGATACACAAAGTAAACTTAACTAAGCTCAATATTAGAATTTGCTTGTGTTAAAAGATTTCCACATAAACAATTACTTCATACATGGGATCTTTTGTATATTAAAGACTACTAGGTCAGCATTTAGCACAGTTATCCTCACTGGATTGAATAGTCACAGAAACATTCATATCACTATCAGAGTTTAGAAATTCACATCAGACAACAATTAGCACTTAAGCAAATTTCAATTTAAGCACTATATACACAAAGATAGTAATATCTGTAAATACTGATCATAAAGTCTGATGTATCAGAACATAAACTAGGCAGATTTAGAGAAAGAACCTGAAACCATTCCAAGTTCATTTACCAATCTTGTAAAAGTAGCTTCACACAGTGGTTTTGTGAAGATATCTGCTAGTTGTTGATCTGTTGGAACAAAATGCAATTTCACTGTACCTACATCTACATGTTCCCTTATGAAGTGGTACCTAATGCTGATGTGCTTTGTCATTGAGTGTTGAACTGGATTACCTGTCATAGCAATAGCACTTTGATTATCACAGTAAATAGGGATATTAGAAAATTCTAACCCATAATCCAGTAACTGATTCTTCATCCAAAGAATTTGTGCACAACAGCTTCCTGCAGCAATGTATTCTGCTTCTGCAGTTGATGTGGAAATTGACTTCTGTTTCTTGCTGAACCAAGAAACCAATCTGCCTCCAAGAAATTGGCAGCTTCCACTTGTGCTTTTCCTGTCAATTTTGCATCCTGCAAAATCTGCATCTGAGTAACCTATTAGCTTAAAGTCTGATTATCTAGGATACCACAATCCCAGATCAGTTGTACCCTTAAGGTACTTGAAAATTCTTTTCATAGCTGTTAAGTGAGGTTCTCTTGGATCTGCTGGAAATCTTACACAGAGACAGGTAGCAAACATGATATCAGGTCTACTTGTAGTTAGATAGAGTAGAGAGCCAATCATACCTCTGTAATCAGTAGTATCTACTGATTTACCAGTATCCTTATCTAACTTTGTTGCAGTGGCCATATGATTGGATGCACTTGAACAATCTTACATTCCAAACTTCTTCAACATTTTTTGGTGTACTTAGATTGACAAATAAAAGTTCCTTCTTCACTCTGCTTGGCTTGAAGGCCCAGAAAATAGTTAAGTTCTCCCATCATACTCATTTGATATCTTAACTACATCAGTTTGGCAAACTTCGTACAAAGTCTATCATTTGTAGAACCAAAAATGATATCATCAACATATATTTGCACAAAAAGTAAGTCTTTTCCATGGTTGAGGTAGAACAATGTTTTGTCAATAGTTCCTCTGTTAAATCCAATTTCCAGAAAAAACTGAGCTAAAGTCTCAAACCATGCTCTTGGAGCTTGCTTAAGGCCATAAAGTGCTTTATCAAGCCTGTAGACATGATTGAGAAATTTGGGATCTACAAAGCCTGGAGGTTGTTCGACATATACTCTTCTTCCAATTCTCCATTGAGAAAAACACTTTTCACATCCATTTGAAAGACTTTAAACTTCTTGTGAGCAGCATAAGCCAAAAATATCCTTATGGCTTCCAATCTAGCAACTGGTGCAAATATTTCATCATAATCAGTTACCTCCTGTTGAGAGTATCCTTTTATAATCAGTCTTGCTTTATTCCTTGTAATTATGCCATCACTGTCAGTTTTGTTTCTGAACACCCACTTTGTACCAACAACAGATCTGTTCTTTGGTCTTGGCACTAGGGTCCAAACTTTATTTCTTTCAAATTTATTTAACTCTTCCTGCATTGCTTGCACCCAATCAGCATCTTGAAGAGCTTCTTCCACTTTCTTAGGTTCAGTCTGAGAAAGAAAATAATGATAGAGATATTCATTTGATGTAGCTGTTCTAGTTCTGACACCTGCATCAGGATTTCCAATAATTAAGTCAGGTGTATGTGCTTTAGTCCACTTCCTTGCAGATGGAAGGTTATCTCTAGAACTGGATGCTCCCCCATGATCCATGCTGTCTCCATCAACATTTTCTGATATTCCCCCTGAAATTATGCTCTCTAAGTTGGATTCTTCAGAATTTGAGTTTCCAGAACTTGGCTCATCAGAACTTGAAGAGCCTGTTGTAGGTTCTGATGCTTCTTGAGATGTGGTTGGATCTTCAGTATGCTCCCCCTGCACAGGTGCATTTTCCTTAGGCGTAGTCACCACAGTTTCAATAACATCAGAGTTTAATATATCAGAGTTTGCAGTATCAGGATTTAGACTGTCAGAATTTACAGAATCAGAATTTAAAACTTCATTTTCGAATCGCAACTGATCATGATCATTGAAATCTTCAAGTCCAGTAATCTTCTTATCATCAAAAGAGACATTGATAGATTCCATGACAACCCTTGTTCTTAAATTGTAGACTCTGAAGGCTTTTATGGAAAGTGGATATCCAACAAAAATTCCTTCATCAGCTTTTAGATCAAATTTGGATAGCTGTTCAGGATGAGTCTTAAGAACAAAACACTTGCATCCAAATACATGAAAATACTTCAGATTTGGCTTCTTTTTATTCACCATCTCATATGGTGTTTTTCCATGCTTGTTGATAAGTGTTGCATTCTGAGTAAAAAAAGCAGTCTGCACAGCTTCAGCCCCAAAGTAGGTTGGTAACTTTGCTTCATCAAGCATAGTTCGTGCAGCTTCAATAAGAGTTCTATTCTTCATTTCAACAACTCCATTTTGCTGTGGAGTTCCAGGAGCAGAAAATTTCTGCTTTATTCTATGGTTCCTGCAGAACTCTTCCATTATCAAATTCTTGAACTCAGTGCCATTATCACTTATTATGATCTTCACAGAATCTTTGACCAATTTATCCAGTTGTTTGACATGATCAATCAAGATAGATGCAGTTTCACTTTTTGTGTGCAAGAAATACACCCATGTGTATCTGGTGACCTCATCCACTATGATCATAGCATACTTCTTCTTTGCAATAGACATGATATTTACTGGAACAAATAGATCAACAAATAGTAGGTGATAAGGCTCAAGAATTGATGATTCAGTCTTGCTATTGAATGAAGATTTTATTTATTCTGCCTTCTGACATGAATCACAAAGGCCATCAGGAGCAAATACTGATTTTGGCATTCCTCTCACAAGATCTTTCTTGACCAGTTCAATTATATTGTTAAAATTGAAATGAGAGAGTTTCTTGTGCCAATCCCAGCTTTCTTCAATTGATGCTCTACTGAACAGACAAATTGCAGAACCATCAGTACTTGTTGAAAGCTTGGCTTCATAAATGTTACCATGCATGTATCCTTTCAGAACAACTTTGCCTGTAGATTTGCTTACAACTTCACAGTGTTCTTCAAAGAAATCTACATGATAACCTCTGTCATAAATTTGACTCACACTCAGCAGATTGTGTTTAAGTCCTGAGACCAGAGCTACTTTTTCAATAATGACATTCCCAAGATTGATATTTCCATATCCAGAGTTTTTCCTATATTGCCATCTCCATAAGAAATACATGGGCCAGCTTTCTCCACAAAGTCTGATAGCAGGGCTTTATTTTCAGTCATATGTCCTGAACATCCACTGTCCAGAACTAGGATGTTCTTCCTGTTGCCCTGCAATCACAAAGACCACTAATGATTAGTTTTAAGGACCCAGACTTGCTTGGATCCTTTGGCCTTCTTAAGTTTGTTAACATTTGCAGCAGATTTAGCATCAGAGTTTATGTTAACAGTTTTCTTATTAGAATTTGCAATATCAGACTTTGCATCAGAACTTACACTAGAAGGAATAATGCTAACTTTCTTTACAGAAGGTTTTATTTGATAATAATCATAGTATAAACTATGATATTCCTTACAAGTATAAATGGAATGCCATAAACTACCACAATGAAAATAAGAATTTTGTGGCTTATATCTAACAGACTGACTCTTAACTCCTGATTTTAAAGGTAAGGAGTTTATGTTCTTATTCTTCCTGCAAAAAGAAGCCAGATGGTTAGAATTTCCACAGTTATGACATGTTTTTCTAGGAGCATTAGGAACAGACGTATAATTGTTACTTTAGTTCACACCTTCCTTTCCATTCCTATTTTTTCTAGGTGGCTTTACCTTGTTTATATTTTTAACCTCTTTCAGCTTATGCTTAAGCTGCTTCTTTGTCATTAAGCCTATGTTAACTTCAGTTGGGTTATCCTGTTTAGGTTTATCAGAAGTTAATTTCTCCTTAACTTCTGATTTCCCAATATCAGACTTTGCAGTCACAAACTTAACAGGATTTACCTTTGGTTTTTGTTTAACAACTATAGGCTCATTTTCTACAGTTCCCTTACTGTTCTTATCATCTCCATAACCTAAGCCTTCTTTTCAGTTTCCACTACTAAGAATATCTTGAGTTGCTCTACCAGAGTTAGTCCAAGTCCTGATAATCTCTCTTTCCTTTTCTAACTCAGTTTTTAGAGATTCATTCATTTTTAGCACTTCATCCCTAACATAAAAGGCATCATCTCTATCTTTCTGAGTTTGATGGAACATGACTAACTCTTTTTCTAAATAATCATTCTTCCTTTTATAAGAAAGATTTTCAGAAGTTAATCTTTCACATGTTAACATTTGATCTTTATAACTAATGAACATGGTTTTAAGATATCTTCTCAACTCAGTAATATCATCAGTATGAAAGGCATAAGTAGTTTGAGGTACATTTAAGTCAGCAGTATCAGAACCGCTATCAGCATTTGCCATCAAGGCATAGTTTGTGACAAGATCCTTGCCTTTGTCACTCTTCCCTTTTCTACAATCAGGAGATATGTGGCCTTTTTCACCACAGTTATAGCATTTAACATTTGAGTAATCTCCTCTGTCAGACTTTCCTCATTTGCCTTCAGATTTTCTAAAACCTTTCTTATCAGAACTTGCACCTTTCCTGGAAAACTTCTTTCCTCTCCTGAATTCCCTGTATGCAATCTTTGTTATTCATTTCACCATAAGAGCACACAGCTTCATCATCTCTTCATCAGGATCGATCTCAGGTATACTTTCAGTATCCAAGTCATCATCACTATCAGAACTTGATGACTCAGTATCAGACTTTGTGATGAGAGCCTTTTCCTTGCCTTTCTTTGAGGCAGCTTCTTTGGGAATTTCCTCCTTAGCCACAAAAGCAACTGTCCTTGACTTTCTTCCATTCCTCTTACTTCTTTGTTCCATCTCAAGTTCATGAGTCTTGAGCATCCCATAAATTTCATCAAAAGTTGTTTCTTCAAGATTATAGTTGTCTCTTATTATTGTGGCCTTCAAATCCCATCTTTCAGGAAGAGCTAACAGGAATTTAAGATTTGAATCTTCAATATCATACTCTTTGTCAACTAGTGACAAATCATTCAAGAGTTTGACAAATCTGTCATATAAATCAGTTAATGACTCATCAGGCTTTGAGTCAAAGTGCTCATACTCTTGAGTGAGTATAGTCTTCCTGTTCTTCTTGATTCAATCAGTTCCCTGACACCTTGTTTCCAAGGCATCCCATATCTCTTTTGCATTCTTGCATTGAATTACCCTGTTTGACATGACATTATCAATGGCACTATGCAGCAAGTGTCTTACCTTTGCATCCTTTGTAATCGATGAGATATCTTCAGCAGTGTAATCACTTTTCTCCTTTGGTACAGACTTTGCTGGCTGACCTGCAACTTCCACAGAGAGTTTGGTTGGCATATGTGGTCCTTCATAAATCCTGTCGAGATATTATGGATCTGTAGTTTCCAGAAACATAGCCATCTTCACTTTCCATATGGAATACTCAGAAGGTCTCAATATGGGAACTCTTATAGTCTCATATCGACTATGGGTATGGTTTTTGGAGGTTCTTCAGTTTTGGTAGGCTTGGTTGGAGTTTCTTCTTCAGACATGATTATTTTTGGATCTTAAACTGTATGTGTGTTAACAGATAGCTCTGATACCACTTGTTAGGTCACACACACTGTAGAAGGGGGTTGAATACAGTGTTTACTACAATCAAAACGAATATAAGAACTTAAATAACAGAAAACAGATTTTATTCAACACAATAAACTTTGTTATAATATGGAACTGTTCTATCTCAGTGATGAACAAATTATCACGAGAGGTGCCAGGGTTACAAAGAATAATAACTTCGATTTCGATAACACCTTTAGTGTAAACCCTATATCTGTGTTTATATACTACACAGTTACAAGATAAGTTCTAATTGACATGGAATATAATTCTGCTTCCTAAAATATATCAACTAGTTATCTTTTCTTCCAAATGTTCTATTCTTCATAGAATTCTTTCTTCATGCATATTTCTTCTTGCGTTTGTCTTGATCTTCTTTTCTTTCAATCCGCCGCCTGCCTTATCTGAAAATCTCCTTAAGTCCTGATATTATCTCCTGATAAATATCTTCTGATATCTTAAGTCATGACTTCAGTATAAGTACTGATTTCCAGTTAAGTACTGATTTGTCCTGTTAGTTAAGATCCGAAAAACTAAACACAAATCATCTTTAGACATGACATTATCAAATATATCTAACATATTTATTACATAATTTTAATTTTTGAATAATTATAAATGCATGTTATTTAAGTGATCAATTATCTCACTAGATGTTAATAATGATTATACATGTACATAAATCAGATATTTAGCATATAAATAATTGAAACCATCATAATTTACTAAGAGATGTAACATAGAATAATTTACATGCTAACACACACGTACATATAACTTAATCTTACTTTGTTAACAGTAGTGTAAATAAAACACTAACATTTTCCCATACATACATGCGTTGAATTTCAAAAACTGATATTTTTCATTAAAATTAACTTTAATATTAACAATAATGTAAATTTTACATTATTGTATATTATGATTGCAAGTCATTCTGACTTCAGTTATGCATTTTTTATCTTTTTAAATTGAGTAAGTTAATTATAAGTTAGTAGTGAACTCAGTAATAATATAGAGCAGTACATATAGTTTATTTAAATAAAATTCAAGATTTTGGTCAATTTTGTATTCAACATATATGTTAATTTGTAGCTTTTTATTTGTAAACATACTAACGGCATTCTACAGATTAAGTTTAATCGTTTCGTTTTAAACGTACACTTACTATCCTGTTTATATTCATTCATTAAATATAAAATAACGGGTAAAAAAATAATATAATAATAGTTGAAGGGATATTCACTCCTAAAAGTGAGAAAGCACTCGAAGTTCCTAATGTTATAGAGGGGGACATGAAGCATGTTGGAAAGAAATTGTATCTCCATTTCTTCAAATTTTGATTCAAGAGCCTATATAAGGATATTGCTAATATATTCCAAATATTATTAATATATTTTATATATTCCAAATATTATTAATATATTTTATATATCTCTGTGAAAAGAAAAAAGTCTAATCTGCGAAAAATTATTATAGATCAATAAAAATGCTTTAATTTAGAACCTTAAAATAATGTTTAATAATTATCGAGCAGTAGGTATGTTAGGCCATGTCCAAGAATGGTCATTGGCCTAAATTTAAACCAATTTCGTTTCAAATTTACTCAAAAGTGATATATTGTCATGTTCTAATTTAGGCCAGTGAATAGTGCAGGTCTAAATTTAGGCTGATACTATTTACCAATCTAAATTTTTTTATTAATAAAATATTAATCTTTTGTGTTTTATATATTTGTTACTTTGTTAATCGAATGTTCTCATATATTTCTTAATTAGTTTTTAATATTTGTTATTTTTTAAGTTAATTGAATGTAATATTAATTTTTAATATTTTGTTTAAATTTAATGTTTTCCTAATATAATAAACTTTTTAAGTTTTATTTTAACATGATATCTTATTCATTTTGGATTCAACAAAATTAATAAGGATGTGAATTAACATCAAAATATTAAAATAATAATATATAAGTAGTTGAAAGCATATATTATTAATATATGAATTTGATCCAAATTTTGTAGCAAATTGTTGGAATAAAAATTTATCCCGGACTAAATTTAGGTGAAAATTCAGACCAAAAATCTTGGTAAGACAAGCACCTGTTTGTGACACCCCAAACCGGAATACCACCACATCATCACAATTCACAGATACACGGAATCTTACCCGTTTTGGTATTTACGAGTCAATACAACTTACCAGTAGTAAGAAATTGGCGCACTTTAAAGGCATAGGCAAATCACACGGACATTCGATTAGTGACTCTTTCAAACGCAATTTCTTTTTCTAGAGTCCACGCAAAATCGAACTTTTATTTTTTAATATCTTAGATGTTTTCATTAAACTTATACTTTCACCCGTCCAAATGTCACCAATATAAATTATTATTTTTTGACAGAAAAATATAAATTAATTTGTAAAAAAAAATTAAACACAAAAATGTAAAAAACAGTAAAGTTTTAAGGAAGACCTAAAAAAAATTTGAAAAAAATATTCCTTGACACAGTTTGTTAATCGTATAACTCATCCAAAACATCCAGGGTAATTAGTTAAAAAAAATCCGAAAAGAAAAGAAGCATGAAAGAAGCAAGAATCAATATGGTTAGCGTATGTAAATTGAATTTCACAGATATTATTAATATACATTGCATGCATCCTACCCCACAGAGGGCAACACATGTGGGACAGAAAGTGACTTGGCCATCCCATCTATAAATAAAATGGATGTTTTAGCATAAAATCTATCCACACCAAGAGATCAGATAAGAAAGAAAGAAGAAAGAAGAAAAATGCATTGCAGTAGTGTATCTGGAAACAATACTATTATCTTCCATCTTTCACCAAAACCCCACAACATTCAGTCATCTAGTTCCATTTCTTTCAATACTCTACTCAGAAATCCAAACTTTCTCGTTAAAAGTTCAAAGAACGGATCCTACAGATCAACGACCAAGGCCTCCATTAGTACAATTGCACCAGCTCAAAGTACAGAGAGTTTTTATGAGTTATTAGGTATACCAGAGAGTGGAAGTTTGTCTGATATTAAGAAAGCTTATAAGCAGTTGGCCAGAAAATATCATCCTGACGTTTCTCCGCCAGAGAGAGCGGAGGAGTATACACATCGATTTATTCTTGTACAAGAGGCTTATGAGACTTTAGCTGATCCACAAACAAGAGCTGTATATGATAACGATATGTCTAAGGGTTTGCACTTTTCATTCTCTGCCAGAAGACGAGTTGATTACCATCAGGTATATTCATGTCATTACCTTGTGTTGCTTACTATACATAATCCCCTCTTTTTTAACTTATTTTTAACACAGTTTCAAACTTATTATTGACAGACAACAGATGAAAGAGGAGAATGGAAGGATAAATGGATGTCTCAACTATCAGAGCTGAAGAATATCAGAATGAATGATAATAATACCAGAGAGTCATGGGGATCTCGAATGCGTAGACAACATAGTGAATAAAACAGTGCCCTCTGCTATCATGCTTACCTGATTGTATAAATATTAGAAACAGGAACTTTTGCTCTGTTCTGAACAGAGGAATCGATCCACTAGAAAATCTGTACTTACTAGATGCTTATATCAATTAGTTATATCTTCGATGTAATAAAGTTTCCTCCCTAGAAGATGAATAATTATGAGTTCTTGAGTAGAATGTTCTATACTTTAAGTAAAGCATGTCAATTATCACTTATCAGAGCCTAACGTCTGGCGGCTCAACTTTTAGGTCGCTCTAGAGCAGAATTTTGGGTGAATATCTGCCAAACACTAGATATGATTTTTAAATTAATCAAAATTGACCCTTTCAACAAAAATTAAGTTGACTTTGTGCTGCACAAAAACTTAAAGGAAACCTATTCTGTTCAAGCTACAGGGATAACTTTCATCTTCAACTAAGTTAACCTAAAGTAAATTACCAAATAAAACAAAGTAAAGGTAGGTGATCAACTATATAAATTTGGTGAAATGAAAGTTTACGCAACATGAAATTTCATGTTTTTGAAGAAGTCAGAGTAAAACATGTTACAACTCAAAAAATTTCATATAAAACTAAGACAGTAAGTTAGTTGTAATTTAAAATTGCACACTTGCACATATTAAAAGTATCATGGCTTCCAAAACTACCTAAAAATTCTTCAGGGGGTCAATAAATTCACTTCTCTAATATTTAGTTGTAGCTAAAGCTGATAATGACATCATGTATAACATGAATCAGCACTCCTAGCTTGAGCCTTAATTTTCTTCTTCAGTTTTATGTTGTTGTACTTTTGCTCATCTCTTTTTCACCTTTGATGATAACTTTGGACCCTCTTGTTTTGCTTTTCATCTCCTCTTGGCTTATTGTTTTATCATATATCTTTAGGTCACATGAAGTGACAATGATATGTTGAACAAGACTTAGGCCATACTCCATAGTAACATTTCGTTTGTTATTTGGCCAAAAATAATATTTTGTTTGTGTTACCTGGCTTTCATGACAGCTAGCTACTTTGCCCTTTATCACGCTGAAAGGATAAACATGCAAAAGACAACTAACAGGAAAAATAAATGAGGGGAAGGTACATCATTAACAAGTAGGCTCAAGCAAACACACCAATATGGCAATAATCATACAACACGGAGTCTAATATAATATAAAACATGATTTAAAATGAATATCTATCCATCTAAATAAATTATTTATACTCCGCAAACTAGAAAACACCTGATTATTTTAATGTAAAGTCTGTTATAAATCCTATTAAACATGTGTATAATACTCTGGAGCTAGAGAACACCGGATTTTTTAAGTAAAGTCTAATTTTTGATCAATAGCAATATTAATATATATATTTTGCAGTAATTTACAAATTTAAATAATACATTAAAATTTAAATTTTGACACAGGAGAAAGAATTTTACTGCTAAAGTTATTCATGTAAGCATACTTCCAATTATAAAGTAAATTCTAACGAATCTCCGACTTGCACAACCTTCAAGTTAATAAAGAAATATACAGGGTTCTTGGAATAGATAATTCCTTATATTATGAAGTAGAAGTTATCCTTTAATTAGTGTTATTTTAAGTCTCACATGAATGCAAAAGGGTTTACATGTTCACAAATGTTGAAAATCCACTCCATCTTCATCAAAAGGAATTCAAAGTAGAGAAACAGAAGGATGAAACTTTTGTAAATTACAAGGCACTATGTAGAGAAAGTTGCACCTCTATTGAGCGAAAATAAAGTTAACAGTTTTGCATTGGATGCCAGGAACTTGGAAGCGAATCTCCCCTCACGAATTGTTGAAAAATATGATTAACAAAGCTTGCGAATGTCGACTCTATTGTCGCGTTTAATTTTTTCCTGCTTCTTTCCTGTGAATTATAGTGTAAGATTTGTTAAAATATGAAGGATAGGCAATGCTCATAAAACGGAAACTGAGAGAATACAGCAAGTACCTAATCTATTTTTAGCTTCGGATTTTGCAAAGAACTCTTTCCATTCATCAGTTAAAACAAAAGTATACTCTACATCATCTTCTGCTACCAGCCCTTGCTCATCCCTTCTGATATCAGCCTACATATTCCAACCAAGAATATATTAAAAACTGGAGGCATACAAGGATATTGTCTAAAGTGGGACAATTAAATCACATTTGAAGAAAAAAGACAAAAGTTGGAAGATTTAGTATAACACTAAATATCCAACCTGGTTTTATAAATATGGGTAAATAACAATGAAAGACATCATAATTTTCTTTTAAATATTTATGAAAAACGCCTAAGAAGAAAGCAGGTAATGAGGTAAACGATCGCTTTCATTTCATACATAAATATTTGTTTGGACTCTTCACCTAGAAAATCAAATTCATGAATGCACAGAGAATGTGAAATATTGAGTGTATACATGTTTATAATTACATGCTTCCTGCATGCAATTCTGGCTGAAGTATATAGTTGCCCAATTAGTTAAATCACTAAGTGGTGTCATGTAACTGAGGGGATGCAATGCTTCATATTACCAGAGTGTCTTTTAAATTTGAATTAAGAGTACTTTTAAAACATTTCTCGATCAACAATGCTTTAATCGACCCACAAAAATTAGTTCTTTAAATATAACTCAGTCTATAATCACAATGCTTCCTGTAAGTTTTAACAATTTCATATAAGTCAAGCTTGGTGGCTATGAATCAGACTTAAATAGCATAATGTCCATACATAAAACTGAAGAATGGAGTCAATGGACAATGTCAATGTTAAAAACCTATGAACTTCATACAAGTGCAAGTCTCTGTCACGACAGTAACATAACCTAAAATTTATATTCTTTTAAAAGGAAAGCTACTAGATAGAATAATAGCAAGATAATCTTACCATCATAATTCATCGGCGAATGTCAAAGAAAACAAGTATTATAGTACAACAAACCTAGAAAGTATGTCTCTAAAAGAGAGATGTAACATACACATGCCTTAACTTTTTGTTATATAGATTTTTTAAGCATTACTCTGCAATGATTAAAACATGAAATAAACTAAACTATAAATTTAAAAAATAATTAATACAAATACAGAATTCAACTATATTAGTTTAACGTGATTTTGCAATGAATAAAGGATGAAATAACTTAGGTACTGGTATTAGGAAATAAAACAATGAATCCAAAGTTAAGTTACCCGGACTCTTCAATTTTGCCCTCATACCCGTGTCCATCGGACATGACATGGGTGTGGGTATGGGATCTGAGTCGGATGGAAACCAGACACTTTGACCTTAAGAAATCTAATTTTTATGGATTTCTATTTTCATGTTATCCTTTTGATTTATGTTATAAATATGACATTTAGTGTATATGTTACTTTATGTGATAGCAGACACGAATTTACAAATGTAATGTAATAATTTCGCTTATGTGATGGTTATATCTGAATCCCCGCACCGTCCGATTTTGGATCCATATCCACGAATCCTAATTTTTAAAAAAAATAGGAGTTCGATACTAGGATTCGCGCCCATATCCGACACTACCCGAGTCCAGCTGTCCAGGTAACTTAGATCCAAAGAACCTTAATAATGTAATTACTTCTTTTTCTTTTCTCGGACTTGCAGTGATTCTCTTATACTTATTACTCTCTTCAACATTCCATAGAATTACATGAATCAAATCTTTCGTTTAATAACTAAACAAAAATGCTTAACAATATTATTATGTTCTCAATTATAGTCAGCTCTGGTGCTAAGAAACATATTTAGAAATTACAGGGGGGGGAGAGCGCAATATGTATGTAGCATGCATAATCTTAAACACAAAAATGAAGGCAATTCACAACTGAACTAAAAATAAAATCAAGACACGTATAAATTACAAATGGGTTTGGTTAAAAACTTACTCTGAGTTCTCAGCTGCAGCTTTATGACATTTAGAGACCTTAAAGTTTGCATCTTGACAGAAATTAAGCTGTGAAAAGGGGGAGAAATGACCTAATTTGGTTAATTGAGGACTGTGAATTGGGCAATGAGGCAACAAGCGATGATGATGATGGTGGTGGTGGTGATGATGACGATGTTGGTAATGGTGATGGTGGCAATGGTGGTGTTTGTAGCATTGGGAAGTAGAATCCATGAGTAACTGTTGTCTCATGGTTTGAACTGTGAAGCTTTTATATAGTTTTGAGCCTTATTTGTAAAAAAGGGTGAAGACGAAGAATAATTTTACTTTTGAAACTCAAATATTTTGAGAATCTTATTATTTATAGGTGGGATTTTGGTTACAGAATTTCAAAAATAATTAAAAATATTTTTTCGGATCAATTTTTGTTAAATTGCTGATAAATTATCGGATTTTTTTTTAAATCGTTCAATAATTTACTTAATTTTACAAAATCGTCTGATAAATTATAAATTATTATATCGACTAAATAATTTCAATTTTCGAAATATGTAATCGTGATGTTTAATTTGAGAGATTTAATTTCTTTACATGTAAATTGATTTGTATATTTAACGATAAAGATTAGTAGGATTTGGAATTGTTATTTTAAATTAGAATTGGAGTAATTGTAAATCTTCTAAGCTTTTATAAATTTGTGAATAAATGGAACCCTTTTATGATCGAGTCTTGTTTAACCATGGCTCCTATGCTTTATTTATCAAGATTTTTACAGTATTTTTTTTTTTGATTCAATAATTTGAGCCCTTTGACATTCGTATTTAATGAATGGATCTCAGCTTGTTTTCGCATCTATAAATCATTCACACACTACAAATCTTTTTGCACATGAACTGATAAACATGTTTAGCTATTACGTTCACAAGGACTTGTAATACTCGAATATACATCAATGTACCTTGTACATATACTAGTTCTTATCGATGCCCTGAAGTCTGACCAACATCAGCACAGTTGCATAATCAGCACTAGTCATACTCCTCGCCTAACCACAGATGTCTAGTTTTACCCCAATCCAAAGGACCAAAACTTTCGGGGAAGCTTGCCGGTACTGCTTGGCTAGGATATACTGTAGTTACTTTTTGAATTGAGCGTGATGATTTTGTTTTGCGTTCATGCTTTGTCTTCATACCAGAAGGATTTCTTGCTCGAGGGAAATTATCTGCATTTCCACCAGTATTTCTATTTGTAGGGACATCAGCTGTAGTCAGATATACTGTAGTTTCTTTCTGAAGTAAGTGTGATGGTTTTGTTCTGCTTTCATGCTTTGTGTTCATACCAGAAGGATTATCTGCTTGAGCTGGGAAATCTCTACCAGTAGGAGAACCTTCTGTAGGGACATCAGCTGTGCTTGGACATGCTGTAGTTTCTTCTTGAAGTAACCGCGATGATTTTGTTTTGCATTCATGCTTTGTTTTCGTAACAGAAGGATTATCCGACTGAGCTGGGAAATTGTCAGCACTTCTATCTATAGGAGCATTTGTATGTGAGACATGTAATGCATCTGCTTTAGGAGTATACACCGTGTCTAAACCAGGACCATCTGCTTTAGGGGTATTGTTTGCAATTATGCCAAAAGGAGCATCTGTCTGGGGAATATGTAGCTTATGACCATTAGAAACATAAGCATTATGGACAAGTGCTGAGATGATAGTCATGCCCAATATAAGTACCATAATCAACGATCCTGGTTGCCATACCTTACAAATCTGCGAGTCAGCCTTTCTATCAGCACACATATAAAGAAAATTGTGTGGTCTGAACTTTTAGAGTACTTGCACCAATTTATTAGAAAGGAAGCTTACCTTGCCGAGAATCCAGCCTTTGGCAGGATAGTTCTTATCAGCATGCTCAAGGGAATAGCGTAAAAGGTCAATAATTGTCAAATCAGTTGCTGGGTCACAATCCTCTGCGACTAGTGATAAAATGAACTTAAGTTTGTTTATCACAGTCCTAATCTTCCTGCAGAGTTTATATATTCATAAACACTAAATCAAGAATGATTACCTGGGATGTCAAATATTTGTTTCTTTGGAGGTATACCCAATAGTTCTCCCAAATGAACACGAACACGTGCACGATCAGGTAATGAAAGTAAATCACCATGTGTGACCACAAGAACAGGTTTATCATCTGCACCCAGAAGATTAAAAGGGTGACAACATGTCCAACCACCACCACCACCTCAGAAATGCCTTGTACAAATCCTAGGATGCCTTGAGGTAAAATAATCTAGCAAAATGTACTGCTAGAATTGACAAAAGAACCAGGAATAGACATTTCAGAGTAAAGTCAACCGCCCCGTGTATTACAACAATCAACTCGTATGCAAGTTAAAATGCTAGATTGATAAAGGTCACCGTTAAAAGGACACATCATAGGTTGTAAATTTCGATCCTCTTTATAAGCGAAAACTACAATCAGCCTAGTTGGTCAACACAGGTAAAAAAATTGAAGTGCAATACAATACAACTAGACTAGGTTTCAAGTAGTAGGAAAGCGGAAAATAATAATCACGGCATTAAATCTGATTTACACTGAGCCAAAACAACTTTTTGTTTTCTTTATGTAAAAAGAAAAACCCTTCATGCTTTTAACTTCATCATATGTCCAAAACTTAACCATCCATCAAGCAAAAAATCTAGGATGAAACATACACTTGATTGTCACATACATCATGTCACAAAGACTAGGAAGTGAAAACTACTCATTGAAGTGGCTGAAAATAAAGAACAGAAAGAAAATAGTAGGAATGTCTTGGTACCTTTAAAGGACAAGAATGGACAATTGAACATTGTAGCAATCATGTTGTTGTAACCATCATCTACTTCATCGCCACTGTCCATAGCATTTAGAACAGAAAGCCCACTGACAACAAATATGACAAAATTAACCTTCCTGATCATATAGGAGCGATGCCGATTCTCATGAGATTTACACTTTAATTTGTTCCTCAAATCTGGACCATCAGAATTTCTGGATAGCAGTTCATTGGAACAACAGGTTTAGTATGATTTTATTCTAAACCATAAATTACATAGATTTGAAGTTTAACACTGACCTCATAACAAGTTCCCCATGACAAACACCCTCGGTCATCCAACCCTTTAACGTTTTAGTGTTTTCAGATTCATTATCAGACAAGCTGCGTGTGTCATATAAGCAAAAAGAAGATAAACCTTTTATGACCATGGTCTCCTGAAGGAAGTAGGTTCCATCTCCATCATTACAATTATCTGTTAGAAAAGTAAACAGATCATTAAGTTATAGAAAGCAAATAATAAAACTCTTATACAAGGCACTAATGCTTGAAATGATGCCAAAGTGATATATTGTTACATGATACTTGAGCCCTTTCTGGTGAAAGCTTATCATCATCAAATACTCTTGAAATTCTATTGATAAGACTGCTTTTTCCGGATCTTTCTGGACCAACCAGTAAAAGTGAAGCCGTCTTTGGGACAAAATAATCCTTCAATTCCATGCCACCCACCTTCTCTGTCCATGTTCCGGGTTTGTATCTGTAATTACAATAATTATGTCAACTGAATGGATCATAAGCAGTCCACAAGAACAGAAAATGTGGGCAAGCTAAACATTAATTGTTAAATCACAAAAAATCATCTAGTGGATCCTAAATGGCTAACAGTTCAGCCTTTTACAAATCATACATATTCCGTAGCATTAAATTTACAAAATAACACAATGTAATGCCAATGAGATTTACAAATATACTACTACTACTAAAAGAAGGTAAGGGAATAACAAAATTGTAAGTTCGGCCTTTCTTGAGTTATGTAAATTTGATTGCAATAATTCCACGTTTACATCGCAATGAGATTCAGACATATCCAACTACATAGAGAACTGTTCCGAATACACAGCAACAGATTAACACACCAATGTCAACATTAATCAAGAAAGTATTAAATTATACCTCAAAATTCTTTGTTTAGCCTCCTCCAAGCTCTTAGTTCGACACTGCAATTCATCATAACTCTTCAAAACTTCACTATAAGCGGAACGTGCCTGTTTTCGATTAGTTGTAGAGTACAAAGAATCACTAGACACTTGACTACCCACAGCATCAAGTCTCTTAAGCTGCAAACCATTTTCTACACTCGCTGAACCATCACCTCCCTTCAAACTTGAATCCTCTCTTCAATACTCATTAAGACCACACCAAGGTATCAATATATAGGCATATATACTCATACAAACATCCAAACAAAGTTTAGAAAAAAAAGATAAACAGAAATGAAATATTAAAGTACCTAGGTAGAGCAGATAATTCAAAAGGGGAGTCTTGAAATTCTTGTTCCAACAAAGAATCTTCATCTGCAAGTATAGAATCTGATAATCTAACTAAATATAGGTTTTACATGCATAATTATACACCTATAAACGTAGTTACACGTGAGAGAGAGAGAGAGAGAGAGAGACAGACAAAGAGAGAGTGTGAGAGAGGGAGGGAGAGAGAAACAGAGAGAGAGGGGGGGAGGGGGAGGGGGAGAGAGAGACAGGGAGGGGGGGGAGAGAGAGTACCTGAAGAAGAAGAAAGAGGAGGGGAGATGGTGCCACCACCCATGGTTCTTGTACTTTATTGGGTTGGAGGAAAGACAAATGAATATTTTAAGTCTATAAACTTTGATCAGAACAGAGGTGTGTGATCAGAAAAGAAGCAGAAGAAGAGAAAAACTACGCAGTTGTGGGGGTCAGAAGCCCATTATTATGCCACGTATCAAGCACCTAGAGAATTGACTATATGGTTTGGAAATTAGATTAGAAGGATGGATGGATATGTGACATAAAATGAGAAGGGTCGTTTTATTTTATTTTTTGCTCATTTGGTTTGGAATGTACAAGGGTTTGTAAAGTAGGTGATTTAAAGTTAAACAAACTTTTGTTTATCTGATTAACTAATATTTAGTCAAACTAGTCAAGAATTGCGTTTTTAAAAAGCACTAAACAATAGATTAACCGTCTGACAAAAAAAATTGGATTAACCAAATATAAGATTGTTGGATATAAATGAGCAACATTAAAAAATAGTGAAAAAAGTTAATGGGCAGAAAAATCTCTATGATATAAACTTGGATCAAATACACCCCTATATTTAATATAATTAATATTGGAATAAATACAATTTTAATTTCATATTTATGAGCAAAATATTGTAGAGTTAACGGACCTTAAATAATTAATAATTTGTAGTACCAAAATTTTTATTATTTATTACGAGATATATTTGTTAGATATAAATATATATATATATTTATATTTATACACGATACTTAATTGTACTTTATACATCTAGTAAATAAAACATTCAAATTTAGATCATCAAATCTAAATAATTAGTAGGCATGAATTTTTTCTTTTTACAATTTAATTATATTTTTTATGGGTCATATAAATATTTGTTTCCCGATTATTTTAATTTTTGTTCATGTTAATTTATTGTATGTGTAAAATAACACATGATAGATATTGTTGTTTTTAGTGTAACGCCCAGTTTAGATGATTTGGTCGTCAATATGAAATCTCAATGTAAAATAACATATTTAATCAATAAACAAATTCCCGCAACCGCTCCGTAATTGAAATATAGACTTTCCGACCCCAAACTAAGCCTAAATATTTTTAGGTTACAGTTCTGAAAACAAGATTTTCAAATTCCATAAATATTTTAGTATCTTTTTATACTCTTTTCAAGCAATTCCCAATTTCAAAACTTAACCTGCTAGTATAATTTCGAAAAAAATATAATAGACCCAGTTATATGATAACACAACTAATATATATAAAAACAACTTTACATAATAGAACTTACTCTATTCCCGCCTATCATGAACCAACCTATCTTCACAATGGCACCTTTATTTTCACTTTCTGAATTACGCAGCTAAAAATCGCTAGTCTATCTTTCAGTGGAGGGTAAAATTGAAAACAGGCAAGTATAAGCGAAAGAAACGCTCAACAAGTTCAGTATAACATATTTATGGTATTTTGATATAAAACCGACATCTGCAATGGAGCTGAACATTTATAACCATAATTGTTGAACCAAAAAATTAGTTAAGAAATCCAATAATTGTTTACACAACAGTATTCAAAACCATTTTGATATATTTGAGCAAAAATGCTTTAGCAATAATTTGAATCTCATTAAGGAACAGAACTTGTAAAACAGTATTGACGGGAATAATGTCGCGCTCCCATGAGAACTTCTTAAAATGAGATCTGTGAGAACTAGTGATTTTTGTAGTTGAAACCGGTGATTTTTTGAAAAGTTGAAATTTCAAATTTGGTAAAATGGTGATTTTGTGCAAACCAAAAAATTTAAATTTTATAAAATCACCAATTTAATTACAAAAATCATTAGTTCTCACAGTTCTCATTTTAAGAAGTGCTCATCTGAGCAAATGCCTACGGTAATATTGTAAACAACAATATGAAATAGTGATTATGGACTAAATCATAAACTTTATATTAACTTTATTCAAAACAACAATCCTGATATTATACTCATTTTGATGTTAACGTTAACTTAGATATTCAATACTAATTTTTGATGTTAAAAGTATCTCTTACTAAAGTCAAATATATTAATACAATTTTTTTATATTAACATCAAATAAATATCAATATCAATTTTTTTGATGTAAATCACGCAACAATAATATCTGAACAATCATGAGAGTTATTATAAGTTTAAACAGTAAACGATAGTTTTAGATTGAAATCGATCTTTAACTCGACGGACGTACTATCATAGCTGATCAGTTGGTGTGATAGCACTGGATCATGATTCGTAGAAACATGTCTAATAACACAAGTACTCAAATAAAAAGGCAACATATCGACTTGTGATAAAAGTTGTATTATAAATATTTCATATAATACATAGCCCTCGCGGGACCGCCGTCACGGCCACTTATGCAGTCATCCAATCAAAATATTTTTCTTAAAGAAATCTCAATCGACATCCTCAACAATTTCATTCCTCCATATCATATGGTCAGGAATAATTCTAAAATAAATTTTTTTTTCTCAAAATCTATAACATTTATAAATTTAGCATTTGGATATGTAAAAACATTTAACTATTCTGAACATAGAATAGCAGAATAGTAATTGCATAATCAGAATTTAATTCAATGATATGTAAAACAGTTATCTGTTCTAACTTGAAATAGAGAAGGAATACTTGCCTTAGGTTCATAGTACTTGCCTTAAGTACTTTAAAGGAGCCTAAATAAGAATACGACCTTTCTTGCAGAAGAGCCATGAATCATGATCATCCTCTTGCATACTTCTAATATATTATTTTATAGTAAATCTACACCCTAGGATCACAACAATCTTATTAAACTCAAGTTAATTGAAGTGACAAAGTAGCCATGCCCAAAATGATATCTCGTCAGCATCCTATTAGGATCACATAAATCAAAACTTTCGACCATCCTCCTTGGTTATCAATATACATTTATCCCAGGTTTCAAGTAGAAAGAAACTAAAACAACACAGATTTAACCTAATTATCCCATTCAATTTAGGTTTCCTCTATTTGTAAGAAAAACAATTTCTATGTTTAACATGATTAATTTAATCATCCATCAAGCGCAAAATCTTAAAATCGGATACGCGATTGTCACTGTTTCAGGATTCCTACCACAATAGAGTTAAAAGTTCAATCTCCTAATTATTTATTAGGGTACAGTAATATTGAACTTCGGGTAAGAAGCAACTTACCGGGAACTTTAACAAAAAGAATTAGTTCATGTCAGGAAAGAATAGTACAAAAAAAATAAGAATGTCTCTGTACTTTTAAAGGATAAGAATGGACACTTGAACATTGTGGCAATCATCTTGTTATACCCCTTATCAGCTTCATCGCCATTGTCCATACAATTAAGAACTGAAAGCCCACTAACTACAAATACGACAAAATTTACCATCCCGGGCTTGCTGGAGCAATGCAGATTTTGTTGAGAATTACACTCCAATTTGTTCCTCAAATTTGGACCATCAGAATTCCTGACAAGTAGTCCACAAAAGCAACCTATTTAAAATAATTAGATTATAAAACCACAAAACAATATACATTGGAAGTTTACCGCTGACCTGGTAACAAGTTCTCCATGACGGACACCCTCAGTCATCCATTGCTTTAGCATGTTGTGGTTTTCAGATTCATTATCAAACAAACTGCGTGAGTCATATAAGCAAAAAGAAGATAAATCTCTTATGATCATATTCTGCTGAAGGAGGTAGGTTCCGTCTCCATCATTACAATTATCTATTTAGAAAAGTAAATCCATCATTAAGCTATAATAGCCTGATAGCAGGAAATAACCAAACTCTTACTCAAGCCACAACAGTTTGAAATGATGTTGAAGTGATAAGTACTTACACGATACTTGTGCCCTTTCTGGAGAAAACTTATCATCATCAAATACCTTCGAAATTCTATTAACAAGACTGCTTTTTCCGGATCCTTCTGGACCAACAAGTAAAAGTGTAGTCATATTTGGGACAATATAATCCCTCAGTTCCATGTCACTCACCTTCTCAGTCCATGTTCCAGGTTTGTATACGTGATTACAATAATCTGTCATTGACTGGATCATAGGCGAAACCGCGCATAAAAATGCAAGTACGCCAAACATTAATTACAAAATCACAAGTATTCCTCCAGTGGGTCCTGAATAGCTAGCTCAGCCTTTCCCGAGTCCTATGGATTCCGTTACAATAAATTCACAAAAGAACACAATGCAGCGAGATTCACACATATACAACTATTCAAAGAAGGTTAAGGAAAACACTTATTATAATTTCATCCTTCGCTAAGTTTTATATATGGGTTTTGGTTCACAACTCCGGGTGGTTGTAGTAATTACCGGATGCCCCGCATTGTTTCATTACGGAGGACCTACAATAATGAGACAATGCGGAGGACCAGGAGCATTGAAATATTGCGGCAGACCTGGAGCATTGAAACATAGCGGGTAGTCCCTGCCGCAATGAAACAATGCAACAATGATTTAACAACCATTTGTTCTATATTTTTTAATTTTATTACTACTTCCAATTTATTATCAATTGTATAATGAGTTAAAAATTAAAAATTAAATTAGATATATAATCGGAAAATAATAAAAATATTAGTTTTAATGAAAAACATAAAAAACCGAAGATAGTAACTGAAATGTATGAATGGAGTATTGCTAAAATTGTTTATTGATCGAAATGTGTCGTCTTCCGGCACCTTAGTTCTTTTAACTTTTTTATTTAAATTACATAATATTAACGTTATTTTTAAATTTACATATAATGTTGCATATTAATGTTATTTTTTAACAAAACCAAGTTTAGTAATATTAATATTTTTTTAATATTTTTCAACACCAAAACTCTTAAAATAAATAAAATATGCAGTAGTAATGGAAAAAATTGAAAAAAGTGATATAATAAAAAAGTCAACTAGACCTTAAAATAGTCAACAGGACCTAGTGACAAAGCACCTAACAATGTCTCATTGCTGAATGTGGACACTGCAGTAATGACTCATTGTTGGGCTCTCTGTTCCACCCAAAACTCACTGCCTCTTTTTGTTAACAAAACCAAGTTTAGTAATATTAATATTTTTAAAATATTTTTCAACACCAAAACTCTTAAAATAATTAAAATATGCAGTAATAATGGGAAAATTTGAAAAAAAGTGATATAATAAACAAAGTCAACTAGACCTTAAAATAGTCAACATGACCTACTGACAAAGCACCAGCAATGAGACATTGCTGGAGGTAGACACTGCAGCAATGACTCATTGATGGGCGCTCTGTTCCACCCAAAACTCACTGACTCTTTTTGTTAACAAAACCAAGTTTAGTAATATTAATATTTTTTTAATATTTTTCAACACCAAAACTCTTAAAATAAATAAAATATGCAGTAGTAATGGGAAAATTTGAAAAAAGTGATATAATAAACAAAGTCAACTAGACCTTAAAATAGTCAATAGGACCTAGTGACAGAGCACCTAGCAATGTCTCATTGCTGGATGTGGACACTGCAGCAATGATTCATTGCTGGGTGACTAAATTGTAAAATGTGTAAAATATGATGTTGTTAGTGTTTGCGCCCTAGAGACAACACTATTATGTTTATATTATGAAATATTTGGATTATTAATTCTGATTATATGGATTATTCTTTAGTAATTTATTATATCTTTATTTTCTGCGATAAGATATTAGATTAATAAATGTCCTTGGAATATGATATGTAATTTTATATCTCTAAGTACTTGACTTAGAAATGAGATTATGAGAATAGTATCGATATTCCTAAAGATCCCTAGTCGGGTATTATTATTAAGGGACAATAATAATGCATTAAGACTAGTGTGAATGTTGACTGATGATCACATCTCATTGATCATAGGTATAGTGATACTAAAGTCAAAACACAGGCACATGTATTATATACATGGTGCTGGAAGACCCAATGTGAGATTCTACATGTCTGTTGTGTCATAAGTAATTCTCACAGTGATAATGATGTATTGGTCCTTAGACTTGAAATCATTATATTTCTATATGAGAATTAATATACTTTGGTTGCATTAAAAGTTACCTTTGACCGGGTGATGATAAAAGTGTATATTGGGTATATTATGAATCATATGAGAAATATGAATGATCTAGAAACGATTGAACCCTCATATTTTAGGAGTGATATTATTGGCCTCTTGTTTGAGTTAAACTATGAAATGCATGGTCATGCTCAAATGTTGATTTGATGTTATAGTCTACTCATCGATCAAGGAAACCTGGATTAAATTATGAAGAGGATGACACATAACATGCTTCGAGTTTAATCTATAATATATGGTTAAAAGGATTATAGTACATTGTACATTATACACAAAAGGTTTAATCGATCACCGATTTAATTATTATTACTTGGGTAATAATGATGTATTACTAGATGCCGCTCATTGTTTATGATTTTAAATTAGATTTAAAATTATTGCCAACGTAATAATAACCTAAAGGGTCGCACAAAGAATGATTGAAGGATTATTTAATTTAAATTCAAATTTAAATTAAATGTAAGTAATTCGAATTATTTGTTATTAATTAAGTGTGACTTAATTATTTAAATAAATAGGAAATTTGAATTTAATATTAAATCCGAAATTAAGTTATTGGATGATTAAGTGAGACTTAATAATACAATAATTAGAATTTCGAATTTAATAATAATAATAACTCTAAAATTAAGTTTAGGATTGGAGGCCCAATAGCTCTTGCCTATATAATATCTTTTTCTAATAGAATTAGGGTTACACGTTTTATTTGATAAAACATAAACCCTAGCAGCTTGAAGAGAGATAGAGAGAGTAAGAAGGCGGCCTCAAGAACGTGATAGTACACACCCATCCTCCGGGAGATCATTCGTGTGGATACCTTCAAGGCTTAGATCGTTCCAGCGACGGGCTACGTGGTGATCATTCAAGACCTCCATCTTTCCATTAACGTAAAACTTCTTAAGGTAAACATACTAAACTACGAATTAAATATTATTTTTCGCATGGATCCTGTGGAGGGTTTCGTTATTTTAAGATTTAAATTTACGTTTTCCTTGTGTTTATGTGCTAAAAACCCTTCAGATGTCTCCCGCAATGACTCAATGCTGGAGTCTGTGACCAGTTTTCTGCAGAAAACTGGTCACGGACCTTTATACTGCTAACATCGACATTGTGGGTGATTTACATAGTTTAAGAAAAAAAATGGCATGGTTCCATTTATTTTTATAACTTACCAACCTGTTTCAACTAAATCTAAATCAACCAACCAACAACTAATTAAAGCAACCATAATCATGATCTAAATTAAACTCAACCAATCAACATCAAATCTAAATGCAACATCAATCCAGTAAACACAATCATAATCAATAACAAAGAAACACCGAAACAAATCCAAAATATATACAATCCAACATAAACTATAGTCCCCTATTCTTCTGCTGGATCCCATAGTCACTTATTCGTCTAGCGAGCCCTTTTGAAAGCTCCCAAGCTATGCGATACCAGAATGTCCAAATACCCAATACAGGCTCCCAAACAGCATCTCTCAACGATATGTCATTAAGTATAGCATCCATGAACTTGCACACGTACACGACACAATCATGGGTATTGGCCTGTCTCGATCGGTCATGTACGAAATGAACCTTCATCTTATGTCCATCAAATCTGGAAGGATCCAAGTAATGCAACATTGCTGGCACTATGCACTCCTAGAAAGGTTTCATATAATTAGTAACCAACAATGACAAGTGTATGTAAATTGACTAGCAAAGTAATTACGAAGAACATAGAATACCATGACATATATATATCGAGAGTAAATACTCTTAAGATTATCCCCCCATTCAGCTCGAGGATCATCTAAAAGGAGCTTCTGTTGTTTAATGTCCAGAATGAACAAAAACCAGTGAGCATCATTTCAGCAAGGGTAGAAAGCAAAGTCACAATCCAATAATCGTGGTCCAATGCGATAGGATGCATATGAATCATATAAACTATGCAGACCGACCAACTGCACATCTGAGAGTTCAGCCTCAGGTAGGGCCTGCAACATTGAAACAATTATAAAAGATCAAATGAACTACAAAATCAAAGAGTTATCAATTATCATCGATTATCATTTCTTACATTTTAAAGTTATGAATTATCATTAACTTACTAACTTACTTTATCAATAAAGAGTTAACTTGATTTTTAGTTATCAATTATCATTAACTTACTAACGCATGAACTAAAAAGTACTTTTTGTTTTACCTTCAAGTTCTTGTAATAATCTTTTAACAGCAGTTGCACGAAAAAACTGAAGTTAAAGAAGAACTTCTTAGCCGTAGGCTCCAGACCCGAGATGGACTCCCTACCCTTCAACAGCTTTATATAGGCATCCACGACATTGTTGTCTACATCACATTTCGGCTTTAAGGTTTGGAGAAACTCCCAAGTAAGCTCAGCAGTGCCTCTGTGATCTCTCCAAATAAAATCATTCTTGTTACCCCATCAGTGCTTGTATAGCCAAAAAACCTTCCTGTTTTTCAATGGCCTCGTCATATCAGCACGCCGCCCAGGATCACCCCACCTCAGTTTATCCTTCAACTTGTCTTCATCAATGTCCATCTGCAAATACATTTCAAAGCATCAAATCAAACACATATTCATGACAAAAATCATTAAGCATATAGAAATGCATCAAAATACGTACTGCAAGAATCAAACATAAAAAATGGAATGATTCAACATACATCAAGAATCATCCCCAAACTATCAGGAATAACACCACTACGATTACCGAATTCCACCATGCCACCTGCAAGTGGAGTTAACTCAGTAGCAGGAGTAACAGGAGAACTCCCAAAAGTGCGCTCGATAGTAGGAGTAACAGGGGTAGCAGTAGTAGCATCAACCTACAAATGCATTGAGTTTCAAACATTATATACATCTCTAAAACTAAAGAGTTAGACTACTCGAATAACATACTCGAATATGTATAAGACACACAATAGTAAGAAAAAGGAAAGTTCTAAAACTAAAGAGTAGTACCTCAGACTGAACAACATCAGATTGAACAACAGGGGGAGCGGATAAGGGGGTCGACTGTGGAGCAGGGGTAGCAGTAGCATCAACCTACAAATGCATTGAGTATCAAACATTATATACATCTCTAAAACTAAAGAGTTAGACTACTCGAATAACATACTCGAATATGTATAAGACACACAATAGTAAAAAAAAGGAAAGTTCTAAAACTAAAGAGTAGTACCTCAGACTGAACAACATCAGACTGAACAACAGGGGGAGCGGGTAGGGGGGTCGACTGTGGAGCAGGGGGAGCAGTAGAAGCAACCTACAAATGCATTGAGTATCAAACATTATATACATCTCTAAAACTAAAGAGTTAGACTACTCGAATAACACTCGAATATGTATAAGACACACAATAATTAAAAAAAATAAAGTTCTAAAACTAAAGAGTAGTACTTCAGACTGAACAGCTTCAGACTGAACAACAGGGGGAGCGGATAGGGGGGTCGACTGTGGAGCATGGGGAGCAGTAGAAGCAACCTACAAATGCATTGAGTATCAAACATTATATACATCTCTAAAAATAAAAAGTTAGACTACTCGAATAACATACTCGAATATATATAAGACACACAATAATTAAAAAAAAATTGAAGTTCTAAAACTAAAGAGTAGTACCTTAGACTGAACATCATCAAACTGAACAACAGGGGGGGCAGATAGGGGGTCGACTGTGAAGCAGGGGGAGCAGTAGCAGCAACCTACAAATGCATTGAGTATGAAACATTATATACATCTCTAAAACTAAAGAGTTAGACTACGCGAATAACATGCTCGAATATGAATAAGTTCTCAATCTGAACAGGATGAGACACATGTAAAGGATAGTCACAACGTTAGGGACTACAGTCTCATCCTACATTAGATGTCAATAACTCGATCAAACTACATATAATTTGGTGTAGTAGACTACTCGAATAACTTACTCGAGTAAGTACCTGAAGAGGACATTTACTGGCTGCCTGTGTAGGTGAATCATGAGAATCAGAAGCAAACTCCTGCAATAACACGATAAGATAACGATCATACACACATTCACATTCAATATAGTATACTGGATTTTGGAATGACATAAATGAAATGCACCTCACGTGTACGTTTTTCTGGTGAAAGAGGAGCACTTGGATCAACATGTATATCCTGTGCACGTGAGGGTCTATCAAAACTGGGTCTACTGAATGCAGTACCCCTCCACTCAGTATTGACTCGATCATAACGAATCAGAAACTCATGAATGCACTCATAGAACCAGTCTGGGGGATCATGGCTGTGAATAGCATGCAATGTCCTCATCCCACAGTCAAGCTGCACAAATCATTAACAACTATTAATCATCTACCTAAACACCCTATAAAAATGTAACAATGAAATAAATGAATACAGGATTCAAATATTAAACTAAACTCTAAAATATACCGCATCAACCATGTCCTGCTGAGAATACCAGTCACGCGGCACTATCTTGTGAGGATCCCCACCCACAAAATAAGCAATCCTCAGCTTACTATGGGTCCAATACCAGTACATATACTGGTAAATGCTCACGTACTGCCCCTCTCCAACGGGCTCTATCTGGCCATCAAGAAAAGCATACCACTCATCCTGATATTGTCTCAGAGTAGTCATATGCTGGTCCCTCTGCCAACGAGATAACCTGTCCCTCCGCAGAGCAGACATGTCAATAGGATCATCTGGAATATGTTGCAGCATACCGAACTGTCTCAAGACTCTGTCCGGCATGACATACTCAACAATCTCAAAGCAAATAAGCGGAATACGGTCGAGGCTCATATACAAAGCATCCATCAGATCGACATCATACTGCTCCTCAGAATAGTCCACCACATCATAGAATAACCGATAAGGCTCCCATGTCAGCCAACTCATCTCAAATCGGTCAAAATCCCCCCGGTACTGACCTATAAGCAAAACAATAAGGAAACATATGAAAATGGATAGTTCAAAAGCATGCAAATGTTTGGTCGAAGGAGAGTTCAAATAGAAATATGCAAAAAAGAACAGTACTTGTATGGTGGTGAGGCTTCTCCCTCCGATCAGGGTTCGGCTCAGCCCATGCCAAGGCCCTCGGCCAAACAAGCTCCTTCCGGGTGCAATCTTAGGAGCACCAGGTAACAACCTCTCGTGTGCCTACAACATCAATAGCATCGTGCATCCATTAAGTGCAGTTGCACTCTTATGAGCAGCCTTGGTCAAACCTCTAAACAAATAGCTCAATACAGCAGCTCCCCATTCATACAATTTAATCTGAGGTGAATCCTGGATGAGCTGTAAGTACCTGCGACACAGGAAATATATAGTAAGTTAGAATACAGGGCATGATATATAAAAATAATGCGGCATTAATGTCAAATTAGAACTAAGATGCTATAAACTACGATTTAAGAACTAAAATGCATCAATTATAAGAATTATAGTGTCAAATTGGAAATAAATGAGAATACAGGGCTTCATATGCAAAATCAAGCAAAAAAGGACAAGTGAAGGACTAAGATGCTATAAACTACAATTTAAAAACTGAAATGCAACAAATACAAGTAAATACCTCGGATGCACGGTATATCGACTCGATGAAGGAAACAATATGCCCCCAATGATGTAGAAAAGATAAGCTCATGTGTAAACCAAAAGTTCTTATTCTAGCCCCCCCTCTGGTAGCTCTGCATATCGTTCCCTTAATTTGTAAAGCTTGACCCCGTCCCTGTACATATCTTTACGCCCCACATCATCCAAACTTGTATCCTGCCATTCCCTCATCCAATACGCCTTCGGAGCGTCAAGCTCCCTATGAGTAACTAAACGACCCTTAACAGGGAGGCTCATAATCATGTATACATCCTCGAGGGTGATGGTCAACTCACCAAATAGAAAGTGAAAGGTGTTAGTCTCTGACCTCCACCTGCAATTGCATTCATATACAAACATCACAAACATTGTCAATGACGATTCAAATAAATTAGAAAACTGATTACAAATTAGTACCTTTCAACTAAGGCCGTTATCAAACGAATATCGTTCTGAGGAACTGAACAACTGTTCGTGAAAGCCGAGAAACCTCATAGCCTCAACAACTCACGCTGGGGATCAAAAAGTATCCACTGGTGATGATTAGTTGTGTACTGCCGTACATCCAGCCTATCTCGCACACCTCCCGCCCATATGGCAGTACTAATATGATCATCCTGCATCGTCAGGAGTGATCTAACAATAGGCCCGCGCTCATTCTGCATAGTAACTGCAAAGTGCACAATAAAAAATTTAAACCCCAATCACATTATAATCAATAAAATCATCATTATAATTCACAAGTCATATCACAATGAAACAAGAATCAAGACAATGTTTTAAAATTTTACATAATATATAAAATTTCACTATCAACACTGCAAACAAATCTGTCAACATTTATTCATCACAACATTCACAATCAACACAAATTAGGCAGATAAGATTCAAAAAACTACATTAATCATAATCACCAAAACATATACATAACTTTCTACACAGCAGACAAGACTTGCATAATAAAGTGATGGCTAATGTTATCATGAAAAACAAGACTTGCATCTCCACAACAGACAAGGTCAGTTTATCACAATACTTCCATTCTCGTAGGTTTAACTTTTAAATAACAGGTTCTGTGTTTCTCTGTAGGTTGAAGCACTTTTTGAACTAATCAAAGGACTTATTAAGTATTTGGATGGAAATCTTGATGAGGTTATAATTATATATCATTTGTTAATTTTATTAATTATTCTTTCTAATAGAAGTCAGGACTCTTCTTGTGCTCTCTTCTTGAAATAAGATAAGTTGATTTGTTAAAATACTCTCCAGGAATGACAATCAGCATAACTACCATTTTCATCAAGAAAATGCACGAACTAAAGGAAACGAAAGCCAAGCAGAAAGAAACCTTGGAAGAAAGCAATATAACAGTAAGTTAGCTGCATCCGCTGCAAGTTAGTTTCAATGATGTAGCCAAAACTATGTACATTGAAGCATGGTTTTTGCAGACATACATGTACATTACCACAATTAATTTTATAATCGAGTTCAAGATGAAGCTAACTGAACTCGACACATTCATAGAATCATTGCTTATAATCTGATTTACCAAATTCTACGTAACTTCATAAATTTCTCACATGAACAAAGGACAGATCATTATACATAAGTGCTGGTTGGATTATCAGTTGTTTCCCCTACAAAAAGATGAACAGAACATCATTTTTCTAAAGCAGAAACCGGTAATCTGAACTTTCAAACATATGTCAAGAGCTGCCACTATCAAATCGATAATTACACAAATTTCAGAGATATGTACAGAAAGTATACACATTGTTTCATTGCGATAGTAACTCTCTGTGTGTGTGTATATATGTATATATACGTGTGTGTATACGTGTGTATCATACCTGAATTATGTTTTGTTATGTCGCAATCGCCTGAAATCACCACCAATCGCTTGAAATCGCCTGATTTAGCTGAATTAGGTTTTTGTTATTATGAAATTAGGGATTTCAGGAAGAAGCGGGTTAAACCCGGGTCTCATCTGCCGCAATGGCTTATTGCGGAGCCGCAATGGCTTATTGCGGGACCGCAATGGGTCATTGCGGGACCGCAATGGGTCATTGCGGCTGCGGAGGCAGTTCTGTAATTTCGCGAATTTTAAGTAATATTTTGTTAAAATAAAGAATTTATTAATAGAAATATATAAATACAAAATAAAAATATAACCAAACAATAAATAAATTAGGAATTTAAACATCAATTAAAATTATTTATATATTTATTATCTATTATTTTACAATTATTTAAAAATAAAACTAATTTTTTCCAACAATGAAGTATTGCGTAGACCGCATTGAGTCAAAGCTGATATGCTTCCGCAATGTAACATTACGTAGCCCGCATTGAGTCCAAACAGTTATACTCCCGTAATGTAACAATGCGGCAGGTGGTTATTAGAAGCACATGTGGCTGTGGAAGGGCACCCTTTATCTATTTGATATATATATATATATATTCCATTACATTAATTTTGCATGATAACACAACATAATAAATTTCACGCATATTCAACTACTAAATGAAGGTTAAAAAATGTTGGCAAGTGCACAATAGCATATTAAGTATTAACACAATAGCACAATAGCACATTAATACAATGTAATTACCAATAACCAAGAAATAATCAAATAATCAAATTTTACCTCAAAATCTGTTGCTTGGCCTTCTCCAAACTTTTACTTCGATGCTGCAAGTCATCATAACTCTTCAAAACTTTACGGTAAACCAAATGTGCCTGCTTTCGCTTAGCTGTGTAGTACAAAGATTTCCTAGACACTTGAGTACCCACATGATCAAATCTCTCCGACATCAAATCATTTCCTACACTCACCAAACCATCATCAACCTTCAAACTTGAATCATCTCTTCTGTATTAATTAAAAACCGGCCAATGTATCAATATACATCCTCACGCATGAAACCAAACAGTTGAAAAACATAAGTTCACGGGTAAAAGTGATTAAATGTGAAATACCTATATAGAGCATATAGCTCAAAAAGGATATTCTTGAAGTTCTTGCTCTATCAAAGAATCTTTATCTGCAGTTATACCTTCATTGTCTATGTCCAACTAAAATAAATTCTACATGCATAATTACAAACAGACACACTCTGTATATAGACAGAACAATATAACAAAGTTAAATAACTATAGACACACTATTTGCATGGGGGAGAGAGAGAGTAAGTACCTGAAGAAGAGAGAGGAGGGGAGATTGTGTCACCACCCATGGTACTTGTACTTTCTTGAGTTGGATCAAAGAGAAATGAAGTTTATAGACTTTGATAACAACAGAAGTTTGATAAGAAAAGGACTATTCAGTTGTGATCAGCACCGAGGAAACAAACTACTCCAGTTTTATCTATTTCCAGTATAACTAGACAACTATTTTCTGGTTCAAAGTCGTGCAATTTGTTTGCTATGGTCCTTAAATTCCCCCTTCACCAGTTAAATACTAAGCCTTGCTACTTTACATTGATTTCCTACCCAGTTTTTACACAAGAAATAGTGGTTGAACGAGTCTTTATGTTCCTCTCATTTTCCTGAACTTTGAGTAGAAAAGTGATGCCCCATATATTTATTTAATAACATTAAATAAATATGAATCTTTTAATTCCTTGTTTACCAACTCTGATCTCAGCATAAGTATATTTTGCATTTTTGCGGTGATTTTTTTATCTTTCCCTTTATTATGGCTCTTTAATTTGTGTATCAGGTCTAGTGGATATATTGACATTGAAGTTGATACAAACCCTATAGACCGGTCTGTGGCACATTTATTGTTCCACAGGCCGTCAGTGCCCCTTCGGTCACAAATCATTGTAAGCCTTTTTTTTCTTTTGTTGTCATGTCCATATAAGACTATGTTTATCAAATTCGTATAAAATTATTTCCAACATTTTTTCTATATTATGTTTTTCCTATATTATGTTTTCCATGTTCTTTAGTAGCTTTTTATGGTGGAATACTGGTCTCCTTAATCTATTTCTTAAGGAGAAAACTAGTCTGTCCTTGAGGGTCATCACGATCTAGTCATTTTAATTCTCAGCACGTTTGCGATCTCGTACATAAGACACGATCGTAACATTGATATGGTTTAAAACAGTTAAAGGCTAGATATGGAGGCTTATACAAACCCTACGCTTGCTTCCACAATCCAGGCTTTGCTTGCTATTGTACTCATTTTATTCCCTTCGATTTAAATGCTTAATATTCAATTTATGTGTTACAGAGTATTAGAATATGAGTTGGATTTATCTGTGATTTTGAAGTAAAAAGAGCTCAAGATTTGTTTCTGGGATGTGTGTTTATACATTCATCAACTTATGTACACATAACAGGGGCAATGAGCAACACTGTGGAAACACTGAGTACACGATTTGCTTAAATTCTACTGATCCTGTAAAGCTACATGTCACTGAATTTCCTTACGACTCAGAGAATCAAGATTTGGAAAATGATGCAGACATCACAATTAAAGGTCCAATATCTACTTTATTCTGTCATTATGAACTACAGGTGAAGGATTGTAGCTACACTTTCACTTTCTTTCTGAAATTTATTATTCAAAATGCAGGAACAGATACTTCGATCAAATCAACTGAATTAAATGATTCAAATATTAGACAACTGACTAATGAGCTTGTTGCCTCATTAGTACCAGGTACGATGACAAGTTAACAATTACCCTTTATAATTTTAAAAATACCTCAATATCAAGTTTTTCCAGAGTTTGATGCTATTCTTATTTGACCCTCTTCAGGAAGTCTTAAATTCATATTTCCTTTATCATAGCATAAAATTTTGAACAACCATATCTTGACGGGTAATGATTTTAAACCAAGCTAAGGGTCAGTTCTAGTTCTGATGGATTATATTACTGCTCCACAAGGATTGACAAAGGATATGGCCTACATCTCATGTAATGGATGTTATGGTCCGTCAGAATCAACACTTGGTGGTCTTCACCTCTAAATATTCTAAAGAGGAATTTTCTTGTTTTTATAGTTTGAGGCTATTCATACACCTCTTGACCATAGTACACAACATTCACATTGTTACCTTCCTCCACTAGTTTTCAATATATCACTTGCTTTTCAGAATTCCCCTCAAATCCCAACATAACAAAAGCAGATTATAATTCAGCTCTGTTACTTAGTATGATGGATGCTTTCCAAAAAGCAGCTGGAAAACAATTTTCAAATAAATCAGTTACTTAGTATGATGGACGCTTAGCCAGTACATGTTTTGGTCTTAGGTGATTATCAGTTAAATAAATCAGACAGCAGTAGTAATGCAATCTCAAGAATTGCTTCATCTTCAATGCTTATATCTCGTATTGCATACTCGCACTTAACAATTATAAGGCTTTTTTCTAATTTTATCAAGGTAACCTATGTAAATGGTGTCTAATTTCTAAAAATACTGCATATAATGGCTGATTTTAAGCTCTGTATCTTGTGATTATAATGATTTTTAAATAGTGATAATTTTGTTATTCGCGACTTTATGTTATCATTATGTTCTCATTATTGATGCTCACATTTTCCTTTTTTCTCCATCATATACCTTTAACAGCACTACAGTTCCTCCTTCAGCCCAGGAAATTACAGAAAGTATCATTCTATCTTAGGTAACTCCAGTTAATCTTTGAAGATAATACATGTTTAAATTTTTGTAAAAAGATAAATGATCATTATAAAGCGGTGACCTGGTTAAATGCTTCTCATTTTTCGTCAACAATTATCACTTATTACATACACCAGTCAGTAAACATGATAAAACATATATTTATTTCCTGTTTTGAGCTTACACTCAAAACAAATTATTTAGTCTAAGATTGTGTACCTAGGTTTATTTCTCTAAGATTGTGTCAAGCAAGACTTTTAGTTTCTTACTGGTTTTAATGAATGCAGATCTACCACCAAAGGAATTTTAGTTAGAGACAAAATAACAGAAGAATCCAGAACTTGAAGTTACTTTGAGGAGGGCAGCTACAGTGGAGATGACATGTAGTTGACATGTTTCTGAAGTAGAACTAGTTTTTATTGTTGCATGGTAACTTGAGATACTAAAACTTTGTATATTTAGTTTAGTTAGAACTATTTGCGACTTTTGGGAACTTGGTTTATTTTTATTTGCTTGGAACTTTGGATTAGTTTGATGAACTTGTAATTTGGTTAACAGTTCTCAATTCAAGTCATAATGTTATAAGTAGATTTAGATTTTATTACTTTTCAAAAATTAAAGTGTAACCAATAAATATTTTTACATTGTCAAAACTGCTAAAAATGTTACAATAAATAAAAGAGTGTTACAATATATATAAAAGTTTGTAGGAAAGTGTTACAATAAGCTATAAAAATGTTACCAAAAGTATTGAACTATTTTACAATTGTGTTACAATAGAATAAATGATGTTGCAAAAGAGAATATTGTAACATATTTTCGGTGTTATTAAAGGTTTAGAAGTGTTGCAATAGAGTTGTGGTTCCACTTAGTATGATGTTACCATATAAATAGAATGTGTAACCATAGAGTGTCTATTGTAACACTTTTACCGGTGTTACCAAAATTTTAAAAAGTGTAACCATAGACACCTATTGTAGCAGGGGAAAATCCAACACCCCCAAATTTTCAAAAAAAGTAACCATAGCCAGTTTTTTTGCTTTAGATAACACTTTTTGGCCATTTTAACACTTTTTTTTGGTGTTGCTACAGGTCAAATATGGTGTAGTGAAAGTATATTATTGTTATAGAATAAAAGAATCTAATAAACGAACCTTAAAGTGGCTACATGTTATATAGTGAAACTACCGAAATAGCAACTTGGTTATAGTTGACAGAAAGTAGGCATTCAAAATGGTTTTAGTATCTCTTACCAAAGTACAAAAAATTAATGGGGTCGGATTTTATCCGGATTTTAAAAAGCCCGATTTTCTTTAAATTAGATCGGACCGGATTTTTTAAAAAATCGGGCCGGGTCTGACCGGATTTCCTAAGAAATATAAGGCTCGTTTTAGGCCCGCGATCCGGCCCGGCCCGGGCCGGATCGGGCCGAACCGGGTTTTATCCGAAATTTTTATTTATATATTAAAAAAAATATTCTAATATTTAACAACTCGAATTATTGGTAGTTTAAATACCGGAGAAAATAATATCTTGATATATCAGATATAGTAGTTTATACACCGAAATAAATAAATATTTTTTAATATAATATATAAATAATCATATATACCTTAATTGCTTCTAATATTATAATATAATATTTTAAAAATCATAAAAATTATTGTATATTTTCAAATTTTATATAAAAAATTTGGTTTTTTAATCAGGTTTTTCAAAAAACTAGGGTTTTTATCCGGGCTGAACCGGGCTTTTATCCGGGTTTTTTTTAATATTTTATCCAAAATTTTTTAAATCCGAACTTTTATGCGGGTTTTTCGGGTTATGGGCCGGGCCGGATTTTCGAGAAAAAAGGAGGCTCATTTAAGGCCCGGGCCGGACCAAACCGGGCCGGACTTTTTTCCGGATCGAATCGAATTTTGGGACTCAGATTTTTTGAACATCTCTATCTCTTACGGTCTTACCTACATAGACTTGAATTAAATAATAAAGAACTTCGCAATATATTTGGACCCCTAATTTTCGTGTACCTAGTGCGATCGAACACTGGAATGACCAATTATGTATGCATACCATGTTATTTATTACTATATTAAAATAACATATTCTATTAATAATATCTTAAATAAAGATAATATATTATTTTTGAAATATAATTAATTATTATATTCAATTTCATTGGAGTATAATATTTTATATGTTCAACAAATTTTATATAATGAATTTTTATATTATTTTAGCCGACATAAGATGTTATACTAATATTTTTTATAAATATGCGAAAAAGCAATTACAATTTATAAATAATAGTTAAAAATATATAAGACATAAAATCTGCAAGAAGATACCTCATGTGGGTGCCTGCACATAATCCACATACGAGGACCAATATTTAAGAGAAAGCTATTACACATAATATTTTTTTTTTGCTTATACCACCGTTGAATTGGTTAAGATTTTATTATTTATCATTTAATGTTTGAATTTTGACTCTAGTTCACGTTAAAATTTGTTTGGATTGGTACTCATTAAAAGTCATACTAGTTCAAAAAATTAATGTGGCTAAGGTAGCATACAAATTTTTGTAATTTATTTAGTATTTATCATATACTTGGATGAAATAAATTTATTTACATCTTTTTTAGCACTTAAATATATATGTATGGTGGATATATCTTCATTTTATTTCTTTCTTACAAAGAATTTATTATTTAATTCCACAGATAAACTGCTTTATGAGTGTTAAACATGTTTTGAAAATAATACTGTAATATGGTTTGTTTGTTATCTGTCAAGGACACGCTAATGATCCTGACTAACCACTCGAATTATATTAGAAATGTGTATGATTTATTAAGAATAATTGTGTTTACACAGAAGGTGTATCAAAAGGTTACAAGATAAGAAAGAAGGAAGAACAGAGCTTGCACAAAGTGCTACAACATAATCGAATATCCTCTCTGTAAGACTAATCAGTTATATATTTTAATTCTGTTTCCCGCCTTTCTTAACTAATTCTTACTTAACCAAATAATCGGGTCGGGTCATGACAATACTCCTTCCTTAAAAATCAAGATTGTCCTCAAACTTGGAACTCTGGAAACTAATTCTTGATGAAAGTCGTGTCTTCCCAAGAAGCTTCACTTGCTTCCATTCATTTCCAGTGTATTAGCCATTGAGTCACAGATCTGTCTTGCCTACAAATTTGCCTTCTCTGTAATACAGCTGCAGGTTCCAACACTACTACATCATCCTGATTGAATTCTGGTAAATCTCCAGCTGTTATTGGTGTCCTTCCCACATGTTTTTTAAGCAGTGAAACATGGAAAACTAGATGTACCTTCGAATGAGCTGGTAACTTCAGTTTATATGCAACAGTTCTAATTTTTTGCAAAACTTGGAAGGGACCAAAAAATCTTGCAGCTAACTTCAACGAACTTCTTATAGCTACAGATTGATTTCTATAAGGTTGCAGTTTGAGGTAGACCCAATCTCTCACAGAAAACTCTCTATCAGTCCTCTTCTGATCAGCAAAATATTTCATTCTTTGTTGAGCTTTCACCAAATTTTCCTTAAGCACCTGCAACACCTGAGTTCTCTGTTGTAAAAGATCCTGAGCAGCTGGTATAATCATATCTTGTAAGGAACCCATATTTAACGGAACTGGTTTAACCCCATACAAAGCCTCATAAGGTGTGATTCCCAAACTATAATGAAATGATGTGTTATACCAGAATTCTGCCATAGGTAGCCATTTCTTCCAACTGTGTGGCCTGTCGCTAGTGAAACATCTTAGATAATCTTCTAAACATTGGTTTAACCTCTCCGTCTGTCCATCAGATTGCGGATGGTATGCACTACTAAAGTGCAATTCTATCCCCAATTTCTGAAATAAGGACGTCCAAAACACATTGGTAAAAATTCTATCTCTATCACTCACGATAGATTCCGGCAGTCCATGCAACTTAAAGACATGATCTAAGAAAACCTCAGCCACATCACTAGCCGAAAAAGGATGTTGTAGAGCAATGAAATGTCCATATTTGGACAACCTATATACAACCACCAAAATGGTATCCATCCCTTCGAAAACAGGCATATGTTCCACAAAATCCATAGAAATGTCCTTTCATGGTTGAGTTGGTATACTCAATGGTTGTAGTAACCCCGTATAATGTACATGCTCCGCTTTGCTTCTCTGACAAATTTCACAACTCCTCAATGTTTCAATAATATCTGATTTCATATTTGGCCAAAAGAAAATCAACTTACACCTTTGTAAACATGTTGTCTGCCCTGAATGACCTCCTAAAGCTGAATAATGCAACATGGAAATAATATTCTTCCTAATATCTCCAGAACTTCCTACATAAATTTTTTCCCCTTTTTTAAAATGCCCTGTACGTACTGATAATCTCCCTCTTCTTCAGGCTCTATTAGTAATTTACCAATGATGGATTGACACTCTGCATTTTTTTCATAACTTAGCACTACCTGTTGAATCCATAACAGTTGCACATTTGACAAAACAGCTATTCTAATTTCCTCTGGTTCACCAGTTATATCAATACCCCTACTTGATAAAGCGTCAGCCGCGATATTATCAACCCCCTTTTCATATTGAATTTCATAATCCAATCCCAACAATCTGGACATCCACTTATATTGTAAAGGTGTATGAAGCTGTTGTTCCAGCAAGTACTTCAATGCTTGATGATCAGTTTTAATAATGAAATGATTCTCAACTAAGTTATATTTCCATTTTGTCACTGCTAAGACCAGAGCCAATAGTTCATTTTCATATACTGAAAATCTTAAGTTTTTAATGTTAAAAGCTTTACTCGGAATTGGTAAAGGTCTTGAACCTTGCATCAACACTACACCCATGCCTTTGTCACAAGCATCGGTCTCCAAAATAAATGGCTTAGAAAAATCTGGCATTGCCAATACAGGTGCTGAACATAAAGCATTCTTCAAATTTTTAAAAGTTGTTTCCACTTCTATAGTCCAGTGAAAACCTTGATCTTTCCTGAGAAAATTCGTTAAAGACCTAGAAATGACTCCATATCCTTTAATAAATCTCCTATAATACCCAGATAATCCAAGAAACCCTCTTAATTCTTTAACACGAGTTGGAGTAGGCCAAGACATTACTCCTTCCACCTTACTAGGATCCATACTAACCTCTTTTTCAGATATCAAATATCCTAAATACTCCACTGAAGTTGCAGCAAATATGCATTTGGATTTCTTAGCAAATAACTGATTTTCATGCAGTACTTTCAGAACCAATTCCAAATGTTCAACATGTTTTTTTATATCACTGCTATATACTAAGATATCACCAAAAAATACTAATACAAACTTCCTCAAATAAGGTTGAAATATCTGATTCATGAGGGTTTGAAAAGTAGCAGGTGCATTGGTTAACCCAAATGGCATAACCAAAAATTTAAAATGACCACTGTGGGTCTGAAATGCAGCCTTAGCAACATCACTAGGTTTAACCAAAATTTGATGATATCCTGACCTTAAATCCAATTTAGAAAAAACTTTGGCTCCATTCAACTCATCTAAAAGCTCATTTATATTAGGAATAAGAAATATGTCCTTAATTATGATATTGTTAAGATGTCTATAATCGACACAAAATCTCCAGGAATTATCTTTTTTCTTTACTAAAATCACAGGAGAAGCAAAAGGACTATTGCTTGTTTTAATAATTTCTGACTCTAGCATTTCCTCTACTTGTTTCTCGATTTCTGTTTTTTGTGAATGTGCGTATCTATAAGGCTTCAATTTAAAAGGACTATCCCCAGGTTGGAAATAAATTTCATGGTCAATAGTTCTATGAGGAGGTAAGGACTGTGGAATAACAAAAACTTTGTCATATTGAGACAACAGTTCAGTGAAAATACCTGGAATCCCATCCATATCTTTTAATTCCTCTCTTGATTCAGCTGCATTCAGCATTTCTTGAACCAGGGTTTTCTTAACCATTTTCTTGTTAAAGATTGACAATTTTTTCCCCCTTACCAGTTTAGTAGAAGTGATTTCCTTCACAGCCCCTTGTAAAGTAATCTCTTTATTCCCCCCATCATTAGCATTTAACCTTACAAACAACTTCTTAAAATCAAACAGTATTGGGTTGTACTGCTCTAACCAATCTACTCCAGCTATCATATCCCAACCCCCAATACTCATCAACCTGGTGTCACAACAAAACTTATACCCGTATACTTCCCAGGTTAGTCGAGAAACCACTTGATCACTAGATGTTGTACTCCCATCAACCATTGTAACACTAACAACATCCATCTTAACCTTTGGTAACCCCAATTCCTCTGCCAATGTACTATCCAGAGCTGTAATTGAGCTTCCTATATCTATCAGTATTTTAATATTCCTATCTTTCAATCTCCCCTCCAATGTAATAGTTTTCCTCTTCATAATTTCAGAAAGAACATTAAGAGAAACCTCAGTAACAGTACTTGACACTTCACCATCTTCTTCCTCATCCAATATTTTCATTACTTCCCTATCTACTGATTCATCTATTAACATGAACGTGTAATGCTCATTTTTACAGACATGGCCTTGACTATATTTATCTCCACACTTATAACAGAGATGATTATTTTTTCTGTATTGAAACTCTTCAGGTGTAATCTTCTTAAACACGGTGCTAGCAGTAGGTTTCTTCTCCTCTTCACTCTCACTCTTTTTCTCCCCAGTTAAAATATTTTTTCCCCAATTTGAGTTTCCCGGCTCTTTAACCTCATGTTTTTTAACTAAAACTTCAATAGTTTGCTCCTGGAACTGTCTCAATAGCATCCATCAAAGTCTTAGGTTTCATTAACCTAACCATAAGTTTCAACTCACTCTTCAATCCAGAAATGAAACTAGACACAAAATACCCTTCTCCTAATTTCTCATTCTTGCACAGTATCAGTGCTTTAAGCTCCTCAAATTTCTCGACATAATCCAAAACAGAACTAGTTTGTATGAGTTTATTAAACTCTTCTTGAACATTCAATCCCCCCATTTTACCAAATCGTTTATTAAAGAATCACAAAACTCCGTCCAAGAAACCTTCCGTTAACCATCTTAAAACTTTGGTACCAAACATCAGCCTTGCCATCCAAATACATTTTTATAAGTTCTACTTTCAGTAATTCACTAACCTGATATAGTGTAAAGAACTTGTTACATTTTCTGATCCAGTTTCTTGGATCATCCCCAGTAAAACTTGGTATCTCCAATCTTGGTTGATGCCCAAATTGTGGCCTCCATGTCTTCTCTCTGTTGCTTGTTCCTTCATCTTCACTTCGAATCTTGATAGTACCAGAACTTGGAGTTTTCAAGAGAGGAATGCGATCGACCCAAGTCTCTCCATCTCTCCCGACCACTTTCTCTAGATTACCGTTCTTGATAACCCCATTAATCTTGGCAGTAATCCTCTCTTCAATTGACGTATTATAAGCTTCTATCTTCGCGTTGCAACCAGATATCAATAACATCAACCGGTCCATCTTGTCAATCAATCGATTATCCAGATTTGAGTTATTTTCTGCAATCTTTTTATGACAAACATTACTCATTTCTTGTATCCTTGATTCTATTTCTTTCCATTGTTCTTTAGAAGATCTTGAACGCGTAGTGCTAGTCATAATGTCTCAGAGAAATCAAGAATCGAAAGCTCTGATACCAAATGTCAAGAACACGCTAATGATCCTGACTAACCACTCGAATTATACTAGAAATGTGTATGATTTATTAAGAACAATTGTGTTTACAGAGAAGGTGTGTATCAGAAGGTTACAAGATAAGAAAGGAGGAAGAACAGAACTTGCACAAAGCACTACAACATAATCGAATATCCTCTCTATAAGACTAATCAGCTATATATTCTAATTCTGTTTCCCGCCTTTCTTAACTAATTCTTATTTAACCAATTAATCGGGTCGAGTCATGACATTATCATCCAGTTTAAAATGCTTCTTACATCTTTAATTGGGCCATTAAGATTGGCCCAACCAAGTCAACATTTTGGTCTATAATATCATCTTCGGTATTCGATTTACAGAGTTATAAACCACCCAAACCCAATTCCAAACAGTTTTGTTACAGGCCCAACAATTCCAACCCAGAATGATGAACATATAGATTTTTTAAAAATAAAACAAAAGATGGCAAGAGATAGTATGAAGTTTAAAATAAAAATTCATATACATAAAGAGAAAGCCAACCTCTGCGCTTCATATGAAATAAACTATACATAATTCTCCAAAACGAAAGATCAAAGATTTAATGCTTTTGTATTGTAAGAATGAGCAAATTATACTCTCCCAGGCAGCGAATGTGTCGAAATGCATTTACAAGAAAATTTATGGTTACTTTGTGGGCACCTTGATTAGAGATGATCAGAAAAAATAATTACAAAAACTTTAAAAACCCATCACTCAGTTGATCAGCCCACCCTAGGGCTGCAGGAGTTCACCACCTCGAAGGCAATGCCCCTGCTGTAAAGGGCAGGAAATAGCTAGGTATGAACGATCTAAGATGTTAGGTTCCATAGGAGCCACGGAAAATCCAGCTGATGGGAGTACTCCAATTGTTGAATGCGGATTAGTGCTGCAAAAGAATGAGTATAGCTCGGTAATGACTGAAGAAAATTTGCTAATTGTAAAAAATAATGATAAAAAACCCTGTAATATAACATATTAGACATGAAGAATGGAACTTGAAAGTGTCTTTTGGCAACCACCTAATCATAACCAAGTGAACAGAGTTATTCAATCACATTGTATGCTATGTGTCAGCGTATCAACCAACCTGAAAGATAATGATAAAGACTCCAGGGGTGCAGAAACTCTATTGGGAGCATCAGGAAGGAAAGACCAGAAAACTGGAAAGAAGCAAACTTGATTAGTTTAGACTTTTAGGTTACCTAATTATATAGTTATTTTAATTTGTTCCTCATATATCTCTACAAACTCGTTCTTGATAAATTGAAGTTTATATTTACCTGAGTGTTGTGGGTTATCAATTAAAGCAGGGCAGATCAGAACTTCCTACATACAAAGGTTCACAAATGATCACTTTTATTGCCAATAAAGAGCAACATATCAGATAGTTCCTAATGCTCATATTATCAAGTCCTAATTAAAATTACAAACACACCTCGCCTGGATTTTGACTTTTGTGGACTAGCCCTGCAAGAAATTCCACGGCTAAGATAGGTTAGAAGCTTTAGATATTCTTATGTATGTATATACTTAATAGAACCAATGCTCCAGAAATCCATAACATATCTACACGCTAACATCCTTTATATGTCAAAATCATGGAAAAGGGGATGAAATATTACCAAAATGACCCCAGAAATTAATTGGATAAATATCAATTATCTCATGTATACCACACAAATGAATTATACAATATAAAAAAAATTATTACCATAGTCTGAAACACTCGAATTTACACCCAGAGTTAAACCAAGAAAATTATCTTCTGTTTTCTTGCCAAGGCCCCCAAGGCTCAACTCAAGATTTGGCTTGTCATCTGCAAAAGATACCAGCTCAGATTTTAAGACAACCCATGTATAAAACAATCCACGAGGTGGAGCAATGGATCGCAAAGTGAACTTACCTATATTACTTAGCTTCAACTGTAGTGGATCACCAAGAGGGCGAGGAATCCACATGTTAACCTATCATTAACATGTGTTAGCAGCTTATAGTTTTTATAAGTAACAATTTAGACAGATCTCTAAACATCAATTACCGAGAAAAAGGGATGTTGTAAGCATTGCTCTGCAGTTGGCCTCTTTAGTGGGTTCCATGAACAAAGTTGCTACAATAGTTGAATATGACATCAATACTGAATCTAGTCAATCCACTACTGAATAGAAAACACTATACGTACGGTTCCTACCTTGATCAAGTCAATAGCTTCCAAGCTTGCATTCGGAATAATGTCAGATAGATTTGCAGGCATAATCTACCAAAACGACGACAAAATACAACTTGATGAGAGAATAAATGAAAAAGGATCTAGGTTTTTACTAATTTGTTTCAATTGAACAACTAACCTCTGAATAACAAACATTAACCAGTCCTACAGTATTTCTACAGTCAGGAAAGGCAGTCCAATCTGGTGCACCAAAAATACAGCATATTTTGTACAGTTGATCTATTTCACTGCCACGAGATACATCAAATTCAATAAAATGTTTTAGAACATTAAACAACGTAAAACTATGACCGAATATATATATATATGAACTCGGATCAATCTTTTGTTCAATCGCACCGTACACAGATAAAGCAACATGAAAAAAGAGAAATAGGGAACAATATTTGCAAAGCAAGACGGGGCAGTGTGTCAATATTATAAGAAATCACCTTTCTCCAGGGAAAATTGGGCTCAAAGTGAAGAGTTCAGCGAGAATTGCACCAACTGCCCACATGTCTGCAAGTAGTCTAAGGGTCACTGATTGGGTTCAAGGACAAATTTAAACAAGTCTTGAAGTTTTGAATCCAAGAAAAGAATGTGCAGATAGATCTCAATATAACAACATTCAATTATTGAAGTTCATGCCACTAACATAGGATGCTGGTTTATACTCGATATAGAACATGTTATGTGTCCCGTTACCCATATGAAAAATATTTAAATTCTATTGATTTTAACTGCAGCATGTAGATCATCAAAATCAACTAAACTTTTATTAAAAGGAACATCAAATAACATAAATAAACAGCATGCTAACTGTTAAAAGGCTTTAGACTTGCTATGACAAAAACATAGAACTGTAGATTACATCAAATGTATTATTAGAAAGATAGCAGGGAACTCGGTATTTCATTTTAAGAATAAGAACGATGCTCTGAAGAAAAGAACACCTTCTGATCCTGGGAGTATTCATGATTAAAACAAAGGGGGAGACTGATGAACATATTAGCTAATCATACAACTCGATCATTTATTAATACATATCCCACTGAAACATATGCCACTTAATTGATTTATAGGACCCTCGCGAGATTGATCTCCATGATTCCAAGTGTTTGGCTATTTATAAAACCGGCAGCCCAGAAAAGGAGCATAGCATTATTGTGAATTGCTAAGATCAATCTCAGTCACAAGGGAAAATGTAAAATGAAGACGTTTATAGAAAGATAGGTTAATAAAGCACCGCCACCAAGTTTTTCAGTAATCGAATCTAATAAAGAAGTACTTGCACCCATCAGCATATAATGTAACACATACTTTAAAAAGTTTTCCAAACAGATGAGAGAAAGGTCTATACCAATAGAAGGAGTGTATGATAGAGCCTGCAACAAGACCTCTGGTGCTCGATACCTTACAAAAAACATCAAAAAATAAAATACATAAATTTAGACCGCATGCATGGTCCATTGCAATCTGAAAAATGTCAATTCTGGGGGCTGAACTTAATAGGCTGAAAACACAGCATTAGTATAACGACCTACCACCGGGTAGAAACATAATCAGTATATGGCGGTGATGATGAAACTTCCCTAGCCAGTCCGAAGTCAGCAATTTTGAGACGGTCATCCGTCACAAGCAAATTCTCTACAACACAGAAATGTGATGATTATCCGATAATAAATTGATTCCATATGGTCAAAAGACAAAAATAATCCTCAGAGGATGTTAACATATTGTCAAGGGAAAAAAGTATACCAGGCTTCAAGTCCCGATGAAAATATCCATTTCTATGCATGTGTACAAGTCCCAGCAGCATCTGATGCATCAAATGTTTTATCTCTGCCTCTGTGAAGGGTCTTTGACGGTCTCTCATTATTTGGTACAAATTAAGCTCCTGCAAGCCATAACAGCTATTGTATTAAGATTAAGATGTTAATATCATTTAGTTTTTGTAAGTCTAGTTTGTAAATTAGGGGCTATATTAATAGAGCAGAAGTTTAGCAAGAGCACTAGGAAGTGAGAGCTATTACTAGTCTCAAGATAAAGGTAAAAGAAATTACTACTCATTGACAAATAACCTAGAAATTAGTGCAATCATCTCATCTTCATAGAGTTTGTTTACTTCAAAGTAAAGATTTGATAAAATTTTCATCAATATAAATTACCACAATTTTTTTAACATAAAACAGTGATTTGTGAGGGAACAAGTGCAGTCAATTATAATCTATGTTACTCGGACTCGGCTAGAAGTGTCCGACATGGACACGTGTCCAAGTATCGGACTCGGCAACATTATGAAAAATATATATGTTTTTTGCCTAAATTAAGTGTCCGAGTCCGAGTGTCCATGTCCAAATGTCGAGTGTCCGACACGGGTACTCGAAGGTAAAATGAAGAGTCCGAATAACATAGATTATAATGGAAAAGAAATTACATGCTATCCAAATCCTTCTGCAAGTTAATAAATATCAAATGGCACAAATTTATTATTATTTAAAAAATTCTGAAAGATAACATTATGAGGAAAAACTTACCATGTATTCAAAAATAAAGAATAGCTCGTTATTTTCTCTGACTATTTCCTTCAACTTTATTATGTTAGGATGATTCAATTTACGAAGGGCCTGCACCAAATAAGAGAAAGTAGTCACAAAGACAGACATAGCTCACAAGTTTCCAATCAGTTTTACAATATTATATCAATACTAAGAAATTATATACAACATGCATAAGAAAATCAATGTAAGGGGCCAATTGTCAAATATAAATAGTCAGTGCTGCATAATTTAAGAGTTAAAGTATCACACAGGTTGATTTACGCATGATTTCTTACAGAGCCCAGATAAATAGGTGAATGAAAAATCATTAGATGAATGATTCACCTTAATCCAATTCAGTTTCATTCACTCTTAAAAATGAACCCCAAGTGATGAAACTGTTAAAGAAAGATGAGAAACTGCGTATACCTTAACTTCCCGCAGATTAATGCACTCGTCCCAAAAATAAAATTTCCTCTTCATTTTCTTCACTGCAACCTATAGAAACATAATGATGTCAAAACAGATATAGTCAAAAAGATCAGACAACTGTAAACCTCCAGTCTGTTGAAGTGAATATCCTTACAATTTCATATGTCTCCAGGCAAATGGCCTCATATACACTTCCACAAGTTCCATCTCCAAGTTCTTTTGTAATTTTATATCTGAGGAATTTTTTGGACCAAGAAATATATTTTACAGTGATTAGAAAATTAAATTACTTATATGCATATAATCATATGAGTATAAGCTTGTTATGAAACACACCTTTCCATTTTTGGTTTGGGAGAAACTGTCAATCAAATTCTCAATGGACTTCTAAAGTCCAAATAGCGGTTTCAATACTATTATAACAATGTTCCTCATTTGCTTGTAAAAATACATTAGTACTTAACGGTAGCATAAAATACAAAATATCATTGCAGTATTTACGCTGGGAATAATTGAAAATCCGCCAAAAATCTATCAACATGCTTAGGTGCAGCCTCTAAAAGCTGCAATTAACCGATAACATCTAAATCAGTGCGATTTCATGAGAGCAAACGTCTTTTTTTTCCCAACTACTTCAAACAAAACCCATCTGCAAAATAAATTGTAATCCATTGTCAATAACAATAAGTAAAAGCAAGATTTTAACTAAACACAAATTAAAAAAGATTACAGGCTTACTACAGTTTTTTCGTTACAGAAACTAATCAAATTAACCAAAATTAACATAATCAACTAGTTTAACATGCCAAAAGAACTCCACTAGACAAAAAGATTCAATATTTAAAAATTAAACCTCTAATCTATCAACTACATTCAGATAAAATCACAATAAAAATCAAAACTTTTAATCAAGAACATATAATTCAAGCAAAAATACAATCTTTACACTTAAAGAGAACAAGAGGCTACAGTCTTGATCAAGAAAACAATACAACTACACTGAAAATAATTAATTACACAAGAAAATAATCTCAACCCACCAAGAATCACACACAGATTACATTATACAATATACAAATATCAAGAAATTTAAAATCCTGGGCACAACTAATTCTTATCAACAGAATTATAATATATACACAACATATGTGTGTATGTATATGTAAAAGAAACTCACCGAATGTGTAAAGAACTATGGTTTGCTGCAGTTTATTCCATTGCAAGATTTTACAGAGAGAGAGAGAGATGTTAGCGAGAGAGAGAGAGAGAGAGTTAAGAATAATAAAAAGAATGGGATCAAACAATGCAATTGCAAAAACGTTGAAAACAATTGCAGCAGATTAATGGTGTTTTGGATTGTAATATAATGGCAAAAATAATTTGTAGAAGAAGAGAAGCAATTTCATATTTTCTTACTATATTATTATTTTTTATAATATTTATATTTCTTTAATAGTGTGAAACAAATTGGAGTATTTTTTACAGGAACAATTGCGTGATGGTGGGTATAGAAGTGGGCCCCACAAAGACTTTCTTAATTTATTTTTATATTAATATTTTGAGATTTGTTTGAGTCACAGCTCTGTGTGAAAGCTGTATTGTTGTGTTTGACTAAATTACCCTTGTAAGATTTCTTTTTGTGTTCGTTTGTTTGGAGAATTTAGCTTTTCGTAAGGGGTAATATAGGGATTTTCCAATTATGCTTTTTGTTTGTTATGTGTGTAATATTGTGGTGACAAGATAAGAAGGATGAGCGTGAATGCAATATGCTTGTGGTGTACTTATCCTATATCTAATACTATTAAATAGAGATTATTAGTTTTAAATGGAATATTAATTTTATATATCTCTTGGGATATTGGAATATGCTTGATTTCCTATGTGCGTATAGGAATATCAGATCACCGACTATAAAACACAAATGAGAACTTATTTTTTATCCTTCCATACGAATTGCAAAATTTGTTAGGACATGTGCTCATTTATAATTCGTAAAATATACAAATTTATAATTCATAAAATATACAAGTCTAATCATCGAAAAAGCACCGCATAATCAACATCTGAATAAATCATTTTTTGAGATAGGAGAACAAGTACCTTTCTTTCTTGTAGAACTGCGATTAAGCTAACAGGTTACCATTCGTTGTAACAAAATAGCTTAGCTTAATAAATGTAACCATTACAGTGATACAACAATGTCACAAGAGAGTACCCTTCATTTACATTCAACAAATGAAATAAGGTTTTCTCCATCATTTCTAAGTGCCTGAATCGATATATAAAACTGAACTATCCTAGAATTGAAGATCACAAAATTCTATAAATATTCTCCGGTCTGTAAGAAGATCAGGACTAAGCTTCCTGCTTCTTGCTTGCTCATCGTGTATTCATGGTGTCTTTCTTGTATATCTAAGAATAATGAGTGTTCATCATTTTCGATTTACTCTCCAGTTACTTGCTTGCTCCTTTTCTTCTTGCTCCCACTCAGTTCCCTTGACTTCTTTCTCTTAACAGGTTGTGGGTCTTCCACGCCCTCGTCTGATGTGAGCGTCTTTTTCTTCTTGCTCCCACTGAGTTCTTTGGATTTCTTTTTCTTGACAGGTTTTGGGTCTTCCTCGCCCTCGTCCATGAGGGTCTTTTTCTTCTTGCTCGCACTGAGTTCTTTGGACTTCTTTTTCTTGACAGGTTGTGGATCTTCCTCGCTTTCGTCTAAAGTCTCATCAAGTTCTAGAGCCACGTTTGGAGGTATTGGGGCATCAGAACCAACTTCTGGGAAACACAATGACAAATAACTTAGTTAGCAACTGAAACTTAACACTACAACTACTACTGAAACAAGTAAATAACATATGTGATGTTCTAATCGCTGCAATGAAGATGTAACTGAGAGTTAATATTATGTGAAGAATTCTTCTGATTGGTGCGGTGGTGCCATATGAAGCATTAGCTTTCCTTTCCAAGATGACATGCTTAGAAATCACGATTTCTTCAAAATTTGAGAAGGATCACAAGATCAAATTCCCTGGACATGTTGATGATTCTTTGATCTAGAAGACTAGAATCTTCCTTCACCCTAACAATTAATGCTAAGACTGTCACGCGTGGTGATGCATTTGTAAGAAGAACCACGATATACTACACGTGTCCATCCCAACATGGTGTGCAACTATTACTCCTCCACCCACATTGAAAGAGTCATTTAAAATTGTTGTGCATTTGCAAAATCCTAGAATTTGAAAATGCATGTTTTCACCTTGTCACCGATATAATGAGATGAATCAGCATGCGGGATAATCTAAAATGAAAGATAGTATATACGCACGCATAAACTTACCTTCATCATTAAATTGTGAATCAAGAACCACACTTGTTAGATGCTGCTTAAGGAAGACCTGCATCAAAAATAACCATCTAAATAGATATTGGAACATTCTAAAGTGATCTATAAATATGCTACACAGCTATCTGCTGACTGACTAGTACTATCACTGCCATCTGCAGCACTTTCTTCATTGTGGCAATAGATAGGAAAGCACACCTATCTTTCTCCCAGAAGCTTATAATCATTTACTTAAGAAGTTAAAAATTATAATTGAATGTGCTATATATAAACCTTCATAATGAGGAAATGAAACAAACTCTTTTTGTAACCTTTTACTTTCCTCTACACTGGAAGATAACATTAAAAACATTAAAATTAAAATCATATTTAAGTCAAACTTATAGCCTACCGCAGAAAGAAGTTGACGAGACTCGGTATCCCAAAAACGCAAGTACCTGTCCAGGCCTGTACAAAAAGTCATGGTTAACGATTTTATTTTGAATAACATCAAATATAATTGAAAAATGATAATAACCAAGAAGAAAAAAAAAAACTTCTGAACAAACAATAAAATAGAAGTCCATGAAAAAGCACAAGAACTTTTGTTCACCCCGGAACTTACCGCATGAAGCCAGCACTGGAAGCTCCGGATGTCTGGCTATCGATTTAATACTTCCAGAGCATTTTCCCGAAAAGCGACCAAGTAGTTTTCCTATGATAAACCCACTAAAATGGTGAGAAGAAATAATAGGTGACATATGGGCTACTATCATTCTTTAAAGGTACTGCAATATAAAGTCAAATTCAATGTTATATCATTATACAAATATCATTAAATTTTTGATAAACTAAATTTATATTTAATAATGTACAGATAAGTGTTCAAGCTATAGAAAAATAGAAGTGAAATCTGTTCACAGTAATATACCTGTGCGTATGTCAAAAGAAGCAAGGTCTCCTGATCCGTTACCCACATAAACTTTTCTACCATCTAGATCTTCAGTTACTGCTGTAATGGGGGCCTCCAGAAAATCAAAAGAGATAACAGGTCTTCTCTGAGCTGAAATATCATAGAGGCGCACCTAAAAATGATAGGTAAGGTTAATCTTTGTAGACAAACAACATAAAATTATCGTGAAACTGAATAATATAGTATAAGAAACATAATATGTCTCTCTATCAAGAGAACAAAGTTTATAAGAACAAAAAAGGAAAAAATGTAAAGCATCATCCTTTCAAACTTAGTAAATCACACATTAACTCAAGAAACAAGATATCAATCATAAAAAACACAAGGCATATCAGCTCAATGTTATATTATCAGCAAAATAACATAAACATAAATCATATTGTTTCTTCTAAGCAAATATCTACTACAAGGGATGAGAAAACTTGTATTATCAGCAAGAGCTTCAGAAATATTGAGACACTAGCCTGCGTGAACCTTCAGAAGTCAAAAACCAGATTCTAAGGTCCAAATGCCAATTCATTATTAGACATTATACACGAGTAGGGGTATCCCTGGCAATGAACGAAGTTCTATCAAACTCTGCCTACTCCCTGATATCACCACCCTCCGTCCTATTAACCTGATTGCTAACTTGTTCTTGACCTAATGCCTTATATTTTTTGAGTCGGGATAAATAACATGGGGCTGAAATTCCATAACCACTTTGTAGTAAATATTTTACAAAAAAAATGGTATTGTCCAGAAGGCACTATAAGATATAAATTATTTACCAATGAATAACTTTGCAGTTCTATCCTCAGATATTGATTGCTGGAATCTCTCCCAATGCAACTGCTCGACAATAAGAGAAAACTTTGGGAAGTTTTACCTGGTGATAATTGGTGCCTGTTACCAATTTCCTGTGATCATCCTTATCCAAAAATGTTGCTGACGTAAACCAAGTAGGGGTGAATATATCGAGATTATTTTTGGGAGGCTGCACAAAATAGAGTAAGATAGTCGACGCCAGTGTGAATTTTACTTAGACAAACAAAACAGTTAAGAGCCAGGACTATAGAACTTACTGATTTCGCTGTCCAAATTCTAGTGCGCTTTTCAAGATCCCAGACATTCACTTCAATTCTCTTCCTGAGTTAAAAATAAAGATCAGTAATAGTATCTGAAGTAAAGCTGCTTATACTAAAAGTGGCAATAATACACTCACCCGCCAAATAATGCGTAGTTTTCATTTTCATCAACTTTAGAGCACAAAACATCTCCAGAACCACATACTGTCCACGTCAATGGAGTAACATCCCCCGATGAGAGTTCAACAGACCTCAAAACAACACGACCTTTTTTTGAGCATGAAAGCAAGGTACATGACCTAAAATCCAAAACAGATAGGTAATACAAATGACATCAACAACCTGCTAATGCAATATATATTCTGGATAAAGAGCTTCAGTCTCCACGCTTTTAAATAGTTTCAAATGTAGAAAATAGAGCAAATAATTTCGACCAGTACATGCTGGTATACAAAGTAGTAGATTGTAAAATCCTCTCTGGTAAAATCCTGCCCTGCCCTGACCTGACCTTTGTTTTTAAAAGAAACTTCTTGGATATAGATATAAAATATACATATATATATATAACAAATATAATTATACATTTAATTTAAGCCTAAAAAGATGGCTACATCGTATATCATGACATTTCAGTATTATAACAATTTTAATGATTGAAGAATTGAGACTCTAATGCACCACACAAATTCCACAAACCTCATCCCCCATATTTTTTTGGTCTTCCCTCTACCATCATTTCTTTCACCTTTAATTTTGCTTACAATTTTTTATTCCTTCCCTTAGTATCAGACAGAAAATAGGAGTTTTTCAAAAAAAACTCACCAAATTATGTGCAATTAAACATGTAATCTGAAAGAAATATATCAGTTTAGTGAATAATGATCTGTATGAGCATTAAGTCGAAATTAATTTCCAAAACTAAGGTATTTTCTTTTTAATTTTAATTTTTACTATGTTGTGGATTTAGAAGATGAATGTAGGATGAAAAAACAGATAACATTTGATTATTTGTATCATATCAGTCAACAGCAGATGCCACTGAGTTAATAACACATGCATGAGCAAAACCTAGATACGGAAGCATGGGAGCTTTACAGATGGTAACGATTTCATATCAGCCATACATTGAGAACCAGAACTTCATAATAAACCATATAACCCATTACAAATGGTAACGATTTCTTATCAGCCATACATTGAAAACCAGAACTTCATATGTTCTTCTTTCTTCTTTGTTTATATAAACTTTGTTAGTTAGCGCGAAAATCTAACATTTAATTCAATCTACATATTGCATACAAGGAACAAAGAGGGCATCACATAAATGACTAAGTTTATTTACAAGTTTTTCCTAAATTGTTGTAGCTTAAAGTATTGAAAAAGAAATCTTGAGCTAGATGAACCTAATTCTACTGGTAAAGATTATACAGCAGCCTTACAATGGGCTTTGTTACTTTCAAATAATTATCAGCATGCTGACAGTGGTAACTCTAGATTGGTTCAACACAAGAACCTGCGATGATACTGTAGTTCAATTATCACGACAAGTAGCAGTCTGCCTTGGGTGAAAAATCTTTGAGAAAATGAGTAGCTTTACTTTATTTTCTCTACTAAAATTTGTCCATATTAAGTCTACGTAAAGAAAAAAGTATACCTGGATGTTGATTGCAACTTTTTCCTCTTGAACAAATGCAAACCAGAAACGGGATCGTCTTCTGGTTCACCATCAACTTGACTACCATTGGAAAACGACAAGCGAAGATCTCCATTAACAGGACTAATTAACTCAATCTGTAGACAAATAACATCTACTTGAACAGAATTTTTATTTCAAATAACATCAGGAAAACTAATTTCCAAACAGAGGTTTAATGCTCCAACAAAAAACTCACCGAACCACACTTCCTCGCTACAGCTAACAACTGCACCATTTTAAACAGGGTCATATTTCCATATAACAAATGGTAAATAGCACACAAGAAATATTTTGAATAAACCAATACAACAGAATAACACAACAGATATTCAAAATGAAACATCAGTATAAAGCATGTGTAGCTTTTTTTATACTAATTTTTTATTTCTGCACGTCAAGATTCTGATCATTGCTAAAGAAAGCATATGAACTTTTATTGCTGTAACATTTAAAGTGCAACTACTCGTAGAAGACCAAACAATGATATCTCAGATGTGCCAAGTTTACTATTATGTATGGATAATGTAGAGTAGCATCCAAACCAAGTGTTTGGTGCCCTAATGCATCAACACCCTCTCCCCCTTATGGAGGTCAAGGGATGCTATTAAGGATATATGTGATTGTGTGAATTTATATATGTAAATGTTGTAACTACCAAAAGATAAAACAGCACACAAACGAATTTTACTAGGGCAAGCCATAAACACAAAACACAATAGAAAACAAAGGAACAGAAAATAGGCAGCAATCAAAGTGACAGTCATACATACAGGATCAAATTCACGGTCATCAATCGAAGCAGCAAGCACATATTTAGAGGAATCAGGGTCACCCCATCTCTCCACCACTTTAGCTACGCCATTTTCCTTACCACGAGCTTCGACAACTACATTTATGCAAAATAACAATAAGTAACACACCCATACATACATTTATAAGCAAAAGGGTACTAATATTCAGAGCTCAACAACTACCTATATGCACAACAACAATAAAACATGCACTTACAAATGTATAAGCAGAAAGGTACTAAAGATTGGACCTTTAGTAAGACCCAGATCATCAAATGCTTAATATATACATAAATATATGTAAATTAACAGAAGGGTAGCAAAGATTGAATCTTTAATAACACCCAGTAGAGAAGATTGAATCTTTAATAAGACCCAGAGCATCAAATGTGACATAATATACAAACATATAAGTAAATTAACAGAAGGGTGGTAAAGATTGAATCTTTAATAAGACCCAGAACATCAAATGTTACATAATACACATAAATTAACATAAGGGTGGTAAATATTGAATTTTTAATAAGACCTAGAACATCAAATTATAGATATATACATATTTGTATGTAAATAAACAGAAGGGGGAAAGAAAGATTGAACCTTTAATAAGACCAAGAACATCGAAAGTGAGGGCTCGAATTGGGGGGCAGCCAGGACACTCAACAACACTTGTTCTGGGCATCTTTGATGCGGCGGCAAAATATGAATTGTTTCGGGGATTGTATGTATAGGCCCTATAGGGTTTAACAAATTGTAAGCTTTTGTCCCACACTCATGATTAAAACCCTTAAACCCCCATCTTTTACTTCATAGTAATTTACTTCCCTAAAAAAAGAACAAAATAATTTTCTTTGCTTGTAAATAGCATGAATAAATTATAATATATTTTATTTTGTTATTTATATATGTATATAATTTTAAATATTATGAAAATTAATTATAGTACATAAAAGATAATAACATAAAATAATAGAGTATATTTTAATATATTTTTATCACGTATCTTTACTATATTTCTTTAAATTAAATAATATATATGTTTAAATATAATATGTTTAAATCTCCGATTTAAAGGTGATGACCTTCTTTAATAATAACATTTTAAAAAAATGATATCGCAAACTGGTGCCCCTATTTACCCGCATGATATATCAAAATTTCTCTTGCTGCAATATGTAATACGGCAGGACTCTATTTGTTATTGTGACATAGCAAACTGTTTATTGTAATAAGTAATATGACAATTCGTTCCATGTATCACCTTAATACGTCATTTTATCTTTCGTGCCTAAAAATTAATACGTGACAACTTTAGTTTCGTTTTCAACGGAAAGGAGTTTAACGAAAAACCATTGATGTATGATTTCATATACCGTGTTATACATAAATTAATTTAAACTTCTTGTTGTACAATTTATGGCTGAGTGGAATATGTTGTGCCCGCAATCTCGCATGGTCTCGATTTAAGGCCCATAAGGAGATTGGGCCCAAATGGCGTGGATTAAGACATGATTGAGTTTTAGCCCAAAGATGGATGGCTTTGGAGGTACTTACACTAAGGTGCAACGTACCATGTGAAGTTGCATCTTATTAGGAAAGATTTTCCATACTATATGAAGTTGCAAACCAGGAGAGGAGGTTAAAGCTAACTAGCAGAGGTTCAACTGGATTTTGGGAAGGCGGACATGGTCATGGAAGGTGTTGTTTCCCAACAGGTGAAGCCTTGGTCAGGCAGGTGAGGTGTTGAAAGCACCATGATAGCTGGTCAGGATGGAGAGATACTAGAACAGGGGTTTCAGCGTACCTCTCAGGGCAAAGTCAGTATTTAACAAGAATTATACCTCCTAAAATTAAGGATGATGGACTCTATATTCAAGAAATGACTTCCTAATGCATTTCTACCACTAAAAATGTGGTGATAACTACTAATTAAAGGATATATACATGGTTTAGTAGATAATTACAAGGAATTATGGATTAATACTCACTTTATTTTACAAGCATCATGTAGAAATTTGAGCAATACGCATTTTTGGCCATGCCCCATGGCGTGTAAGACTTACTCCACCTCCCATGCCCAAAAACCTTGCAAACTCAATCCGAAAAAATGTCAAACCTCTCCATGCACTCCGGCAGGCGAGCCTGGAGTTGCGCTCACGATGCAGAAACTTAAAACGAACAGATTCATTCGAATACTCGAAAACCAAGGGTAAAATCAGTTATTCCGACGATATTTATTCGGGGTGTTGTTACTTAATTACTCTCACAACATTTTGGCGCTAGAAGGAGGTATCATTATCAGTTTTAGAGAGGAAAGATGTCCGGAGATAGTTGTACCTTGAAGAACAATTGTGGTAATCTTGCAAATGAGCCCATGAACGATGTCTCAAGTAAGGATTTCATGAATCTCCTGTAGACGAGATGAAGAATCGATCTCTCAAGAAAGTATGTCAAAAAAGATGATGAATCGAAAGAAAATTCATGGCTCATCGGAGAAAATAGGTAAAAATGTATAAAAATGAAGATACAACTTTGGCATGCATGGGTTATGGTCTTGGTGAGAAGACTGAGAAAAATGGTTGGAAAGGAAGACATTTTACATTGATTACAATCTGAAAAAATAGGTTTAGACGACTCTCAGGAGCGAAGCTGAATCTCAAGCTGTTGATGGTTGTAAAAGTGATATGAATAGGTTCGAATGTGTCTCAGGCGCGAAGCTGAACCTCAAGCAGCTAATAGAGGTAAAAGGCCATCTAGATAGGACCATATAGAGATGCACAAAAGGCCCCCCGGGCCGGGCTTTGACCGGGCCTTAAAAAGCCCGGGTTTTGACCGGGCCGGGCTTTCGGAAAGTGTCAGAGCCCGTTTGGGCCCTCGAGACGGGCCTAACCGGGCTTTTTTCGGGCCGGATCGGATCAGGCCGGGATTTTTTCTAATTTAAATCGGATCGAGTATTATTAGAGATTCCGAAGAATACATATGTTAGCAACTAGATCATCATAAAAATGTATTAGTTTACATGGAATATTTGTCAGGAATATGTGTATTAGTTTGATGATAAGATAAACAAAACACTTAAGTAGAAATCTAGTGTTTGTAGCCTCAACGGATAAGACCATCTTGGCTATCCGTTGAAGGAGTAGCTTTACTTAGCAATAAGTTTAGTATTGTAGCACATTTCATTCTCTGGATTCAAGTTGTAATTCTTAGATGTTGTAGGAAATTATCAGTCATGTTGACTACTAATGGATATGCAAATAGGAGGGCTAATTGTAAATATTTCATGCCTTGTAATTTTCTATAAGTGAAGAAGTATCAACGGATATTGAAGACCTTCAACGGATAAGAAACAAAGCTTCAATGGATGTCTCTAATGCTTCAATGGATAATATCCATCAACGGATAAGTGCTTCAACGGATAAAGACTTCAACTGATAATGCATCAACGGATAAAGCTTCAACGGATAAAACCTCAACGGATAAAGCATCAACGGATGAAAGCTTCAACGGATGCTTAGTTCATTAGCAGTTGATAGTGACAATTCACAAGCTGACAGAGGCACATGGGTTGACAGAGACAAACTGAAATGTGGAAGCCTCTAGGAGGAATCAAGAAAATGCAGCATTTCTATTCTGATGCAAACAAGGGAGTATTCAAAGATTCACAGATTATCCTAGATTGCATTGGATAGAGAAATGAAGAAGAAACATGTGAATAATCTTTTTAATTGTAGTTTACATTTTTGTCTTCACTTGTAAACTTGGTGATATATAAACCAAGTAGCAGCTAGTAATTAGACAAGAATTTTCAAGAGCTGTTTAGAAATATCCAGAGAGAAAATCATCTAGTTTGTACTAGGAAGCAGCTGTGATTTAATTCTTTGAATCACAGATTTTCTGAAATAATACATCTCTGGTGGAACAACAAATCCACCAGAAAAGTTTTTAAGTTCTTTGTGTTCTTTACATTTGTGTTTGAATATATATCTGTATGTATTAACTTCAAGCAATTCACACATTTGTTCTCAAAAACACTTAGCCTTAGAAACTGCTCAAAACTTGAAAAAGTTTTGAGATTTACATTCAACCCCCCTTCTGTAAATCTCATTGTTAGTCCACTGGAAATAACAATTGGTATCAGAGCAAGCTCTTAACATTCAAAGAGTTTAAAGATCTATTCTGCTAACATCATGAGTAAGAAGGATATTGGTGTAAAGATTCCAATCCTGGAAAGAGATAACTATCATCACTGGAAAGTGAAGATGCATTTACATCTTCTCTCTCAAGATGAAAGCTACATCAACTGCATTGAAAATGGTCCTCACATCCCACACAAGGTGGCCACAGCTGCTACTGCTACAGTTGCTGTTGGACAGTTTATTCCCAAGCCAAAGGCAGAATGGACTGTTGAAGATATTGAAGAGGTCCACAAGGACAAGAAAGCCATGAACATTCTGTTTAATGGCCTGGATCAAGATATGTTTGACAATGTCATCAACAGCCAAACTGCTAAGGAAATTTGGGATACTGTGCTTATCTGTGAAGGCACTGAGCAAGTTAGAGAAAACAAAATGCAGCTTCTCATTCAACAGTATGAATATTTTCACTTTGAAGAAGGAGAATCATTGAATGATACCTTCAACAGATTTCAGAAACTATTGAATGGATTAAAGCTGTATGGGAGAGTGTACCAAGTCAAGGACTCCAATTTAAAATTTCTAAGGTCTCTACCAAAGGAATGGAAGCCTATGACTGTTTCTCTAAGAAATTCTCAAGATTATAAGGACTTCACACTTGAAAGATTATATGGAATTTTGAAGACTTATGAACTTGAGATGGAGCAAGATGAGCTGTTGGAAAAGGGAAAGAGAAAAGGAGGATCAGTTGCACCTATAGCTGACAGTGAAAAGGTTGAAGCCAGGAATGAGGAAAAGACAATGCCAAGTCTCAAAATTGGCACAAGCAAATCAGAATCAAGCAAGGGTAAAGAGCAAGTTGTTGAGGATGAAGACAATTCCAGTCAGGATGAATCTGATGATATTGATGAACATCTGGCCTTTCTGTCCAGGAGGTTTGCAAAGATGAAGTTAAGGAAAAATACAAAATTCACTAAGCCAAACAAAAACATGGTGGACAAATCAAAGTTCAAATGTTACAACTGTGGCATTAGTGGACACTTTGCAAGTGAGTGTAGGAAGCCAACTTCTAATAAAAAGAAATTTGAGCAAGTTGATTACAAAAAGAAGTATTTTGATTTGCTCAAACAAAAGGAAAGAGTTTTTCTCACTCAAGATGATTGAGCAGCAGATGGGGTCAATGAAGATGATGATGTGGAATATGTCAACCTAGCCCTAATGGCTAATTCTGATGAAAATGAAACTAGTTCATTAAGCAACCAGGGACAAAGAAGGAATCTATGGTACTTGGACAGTGGCTGTTCAAGACACATGACAGGAGATTTCACCCTGCTCACAGAGTTTAAGGAGAGGGCTGGCCCTAGCATAACCTTTGGAGATGACAGCAAAGGATTCACTATGGGATATGGCTTGATTTCAAAAGGAAATGTCATAATTGATGAAGTTGCATTGGTTGATGGTCTCAAACACAACTTATTGAGCATCAATCAACTATGTGACAGAGGGAATACTGTTTCCTTCAATTCTGAAGCCTGTATTGTCACAAGTAAAAAGGACAATAAAATGGTTCTAACTGGAGTTAGAAAAGGGAATGTGTACTTAGCTGACTTCAACTCTACAGATGCAGAATCCATTACTTGTCTTTTCAGCAAAGCAAGTGCAGTTGAAAGTTGGCTATGGCACAAGAAGCTGTCCCATTTGAATTTCAAGACAATGAATGATCTAGTCAAAAAGGACTTGGTTAGAGGAATGCCTCTAGTGGAATTCACAAGGGATGGACTGTGTGATGCTTGTCAGAAAGGAAAGCAAAAGAAAGTATCATTCAGTAAGAAGCTTGAATCTGCAATTGATGAACCATTGCAACTGCTACACGTGGATCTTTTTGGACCAGTCAATGTATTGTCAATTTCAAGGAAAAGATATTGCCTAGTGATTGTTGATGATTTCTCTAAGTTTTCATGGGTCTATTTTCTTGGATCAAAGGATGAAGCTAGTGATATCATTATCAATCATATCAAGCAAGTCAACAATCATCCTGATTTCAAAGTAAGGAATATTAGGAGTGACAATGAAACTGAGTTCAAGAATTCAACCATGAAGTTGTTTTATGAAGAAAATGGGATCATGCATGAGTTCTCAGCTCCAAGGACTCCACAACAAAATGGTGTGGTGGAAAGGAAGAACATATCACTAATTGAGGCTGCAAGGACAATGCTTGAAGAGTCAAAAATCCCAACTTACTTTTGGGCTGAGGCTGTTAACTGTGCATGTTACACTCAGAATATTTCTCTAATCAATCAGGCAAAAGGCATGACTCCCTATCAATTATTCAAGAGAAGAAAACCAACTTTAAACTTTCTGCATGTCTTTGGTTGCAAATGTTACATCTTAAGGAATCAATCTGATCACAAAGGGAAGTTTGATGCAAAGGCTGATGAAGGAATATTTGTTGGTTATTCTGCTGGAAAATCTTATAGGGTTTTCAATCTAAGAACCAACATTGTCATGGAATCTGTGCATGTTGTGTTTGATGATAAAAAGATTGATGGACTAACAGATGAGGGACATCATGAAGGACTCAAATTTGACAATATTGAGATATATTGTGATGATAGTGAAGATGAGAATGATGAAGAAGGCATCTCAAGAAGAATTCAAAATCTGCCTTTGGATAATGCACAGAATGCTGCATCCGTTGAAAATCATAATTCAGCTTCCGTTGAAAGAAGCAATGCAGCATTCTTTGAAAGACAAAGTGCATCATCCGTTGAAGTTCATAATGAAGCATCCGTTGATCACAGTCTGTCAACGGATAATCAATTCACTTCATCAGTTGATAGAGCTCCCAATTCCTTTCAAAGGATCAGCAACTCAGGGGGAGTTTCAACCAATCAACATTCTATCTCACATCATGACAATACTGAGGCAACCTCATCTAGAGCTAATCTACCACCTCAAAGAAAATGGACCAAGAATCACCCTTTTGAACTGATCATTGGTGATGCTACATCTAAAGTGCAAACTAGAAGGGCTACTCAAGATGAATGTCTGTATAGTAGCTTTCTATCACAGGAGGAACCTAAGAGAGTGGAAGAAGCTCTATTGGATCCAGATTGGATTTTAGCAATACAAGAGGAGCTAAACCAATTTGAAAGGAACAAAGTATGGAAGCCGGTACCCAAGCCAAAGAACAAGAGTTCTATTGACACAAAATGGGTATTCAGAAACAAGATGGATGAAAATGGCATTGTCATAAGGAATAAAGCCATATTGGTTGTTAAAGGCTATTCTCAACAAGAAGGAATAGATTTTGATGAAACATTTGATCCAGTTGCCAGACTTGAGGCCATCAGAATCTTTCTAGCCTATGCAGCTCATGCAAATTTCAAAGTCTATCAAATGGATGTCAAGAGTGCATTTCTAAATGGGGAATTGGAGGAGGAAGTTTATGTAAGCCAACCTCCAGGATTTGAAGATCCAAACTTTTCAGACTATGTGTATTATCTGTTGAAAGCACTCTACGGACTAAAGCAAGCACCTAGAGCCTGGTATGAGACTTTGTCAAAATTCCTTCTAGATAATCATTTCACAAGAGGTACTGTTGACAAAACTCTCTTCTTTAGAAATGTTAATGGCTCTAAAATACTTGTTCAAATTTATGTAGATGATATTATATTTGGATCTACAGATGATAAGTTTTGTAAAAAGTTTGCTAAGTTAATGCAAAGTAAATATGAAATGAGCATGATGGGAGAGCTAGCTTATTTTCTTGGTTTACAAGTTAAACAAGTTAGTGATGGAATTTTCATTAGTCAAACTAAATATATTTATGATCTTTTAAAGAAGTTTGACTTAATGGACTGTTCATCTGTAAAAACTCCCATGGCCACTGCCACCAAGCTTGAACTAAACAAGGCTGAAAAGTCTGTGGATATTTCAAGTTATAGAGGCATGGTTGGCTCACTTTTATATTTAACTGCTAGTAGACCTGATATAATGTTTTCTACATGTCTCTGTGCTAGATTTCAAGCTGACCCTAAAGAATCTCACTTAGTGGCTATTAAAAGAATCTTCAGATATCTCAAAGGGACTCCAAATCTAGGAATTTGGTACCCTAGAGAGTCTGGTTTTGATCTAATTGGCTACTCAGATGCAGATTATGCAGGCTGTAAAATAGACAGGAAAAGCACAACTGGCACCTGTCAATTTCTAGGGAACAAGCTTGTGTCATGGTTCAACAAGAAGCAAAATTCTGTTTCTACATCAACAGCTGAAGCTGAGTACATTGCTGCTGGTAGTTGCTGTGCACAGATACTATGGATGAGGAATCAACTATTTGACTATGGTTTGACTGTTGACAAAATTCCAATATTCTGTGACAACACAAGTGCCATTGCCATTACTGAAAATCCAGTACAGCACTCAAGAACCAAGCACATTGATATCAAGTACCACTTCATTAGGGAACATGTGATGAAAGGTACAGTGGAACTTCATTTTGTTCCAAGTGAAAAGCAGATTACAGACATATTTACCAAGCCACTTGATGAATCAACATTCACAAGATTAGTAAGTGAGCTAGGTATGCTTAATTATTCATAAATTTATGTCCTCTATATAATCTGCATTGAAGCCTGAAATGAATTTGCTGCAAGAACAAAGTTGGCTTTTTGAAAGACCTATCCTATCAACGGATATTCCCTATCCGTTGAAAGCCAAAATTGTTCTATCAACGGATGTTCATTATCCGTTGAAAGACAAATACATTTCTGGTAATTTTATCCCTCAACGGATAAAATAGTGTTGGTCATCAACGGATAACTATTTACCCTATCCATTGAAGTGTCACATCAGTTACTTTTAGTAAGTCACAGCCGTTGATTTCTTTACTTAACCGTTGATACAGATATACACTGTTGTATGTATTTGTTTTAAAGGCAGTTTAGAATTTCTACAGTTTTATTTATTCTTGAACGGCTGTAATTTACTTAAAAGTATCATTTTATTTACGTTTTAATTCAAGAAAGTATAAAAGCCCACTGAACTCTTATTTTCACTTTACGCTTTCTTGCAATTTTCATTCAAAATTCTCAAGTTTTTCTCTGCAACCTCTACTCACAACAATGGCACCAGTAGTCAAAATTATGTCTCAAACATGATTTGTTTATGAAAAGAATAATTTCGTAGCCTTGGTTGAAAAGAATGATGCCCATTCTGATTATCACAAGATGATGGACTTCATCAAAAACTACAAACTGAGCTATGCAATGCTGGAAGCCCCAGCCATCTACTGTGAGGTGATTGAGGAGATTTGGACAACTGCAGAGTTCAACTCCACAGATATGACTATTGCCTTCTCTCTCAAAGGTAAGGATTATTGCATTAACTGTGATGATATACAGTCTTGCTTTAAGTTGCCTGAGAATAATGCCATAACACCACACACTGATAAAGATGTATTTGCTATGTTAGATTCCATAGGCTATGCTTTTGATTCTGCTAGTTTAGGTAGCATTAGAAGGAAAGGCCTTAGGAAAGAATGGAGTTTTCTTGGAGATGCCTTTATTAAGGTTTTCTCTGGGAAGATTAGCAATTTTGATGCCATAACTTCATCTCTTGTTAATATGCTTTATATGCTAGTTTCTGATAGGTACTTTAATTTTAGCAACTGTGTCATGCTAGAATTAGGTTCCAGATTAGGTAAAAAAGCTAATAGACCACATAACATCTACTATGCTAGATTCTTTATGTTATTGGCTAACCATGTTGCTGAAAGATTGGTTATATCAAATGAGAATAATAAACTCAAATGCTGGGCACAAGAGAAAAGGGTCCTTGCAGACCTTTTGAGAATGAACCTCAACAGCCAGGTGCCATTGGTATATTTGCCAATCATGAATGCACCACAGGTAAGTGAGGTAAACACTTCTATAACTCCTACTATCTCCAACCCCATTGTTTCTTTGTCTTCCAGTGTGGCAATGGGATCTGTGTCTTTGCCCAAACAGGTTCCTACCAAAGCCACCAAAACTAAAGTTTCAAAACTCAAGTCAAAGAAAACTACCTCTGTTGTTTCTCAAAAGACAACAGTTGTAACAACTACCATAAACCCTGAAGGGGTGAACAGGGTGTGAGTGGTGAGGGGAGGGGTGAACATCAAAAAACCCCCCAGGATAAGGTGGGAGAGGTGAGTGGTACCCAAGCTAGCCAAGTCACAGTCTCTCAAAAGACTGTGGTGGTTCAAAAGGAGTCTAACACATCCCTAGTTGCATCCTCCCAAAAGGGTGCAACTATTGAAAATAGTCCCCAACCAGGGATACAGACCAAAAGAGGGAGGGACACTGAAGCCACACATTCATCAATTAAAGCCTTTTCAAGGAAGAAGAAGGCCAAGACCCTAGTTTCCACACAAGGGGCACACATAGCACATATACATCCACCTGAATCTGTGCCTTCATAAATTCAGCTTGATGTGATTCCAGCAAATGTGGAGTCACGACCCCATTCTCTCATAATAGAAACACACCAATCATCAAACTCTCCATCACCCTCTCTGGATGTGGATATGATATTCACATCAATTCCTGATTCTCCCTCATTAAAACTTAGGGAGGAGCCCCACTCAAAACCTGATGATCATCATCTTTTAGATGATTTGTTGGATCATCAGCCAATTCTTTCAGATGTAGTTGAAGAATCTGTGTTACTTCACTTAAAATCAATTCACACAGATTCAACAATTATGTCACTTTCTATATCTACATCTTTTCCTTCTTCAACGGATATCTCTCATCCGTTGACAAGTGGTTGTTCTTCAACGGATAAGCTTAACAGCAGTTATCCGTTGATACCATCAGTTTCCACTTCAACGGATACTCCCTATCCGTTGATGGTCTCTACACATATAACAGAAACAATTCCAACTGTAGAGGACATGGCTACTGTACAATCACTTTTAGGTTTGAGGGAAGGGAGTGATCTTTTGAGTGAGAGGCTGGGTTGCTCCCAGGCAAAAGGAGAGGTTGAGAGTCACCATATGCATGCTATTTCTTCCAGCATGGCAAAAGTGAGTGAGGGGAGTGCCACCTTAGAAGGTGAGGGTGAGGGTGTGAGGAGGAGTGTGAGCCAGGGGGAGCCCCTGATGCAAGAAAATAGAGAAAAAGAGAGAAAGGCAGGTACAGAAGCTATAAGGGCGGATCCAACCATTGCTAGTGAGTCAATGAAAGTGGATGATGCAGAAAAGGAAAGACAATTTCAGCAACATTACAAAGCTGAAATTGATAACATTTCCTTGGATGCTGACACTTTTACTCATCCTGTTTCAGCCTATCAATTATCGGCTGCTTAGGGCAATGTGGAGGCAGAACAGACATTAAACATTGTACACACTTCAGAATCTCTTCTCAGAGATAAAGCTGCTGTTAACAAGCTGCCTTCTCAAGCTGGTGAGCCATCTGAAGAATTTGGAGTAAATTCTAATGATGATGACTCTGATTCTTTGGATGAGAGCATGAACTTAGGGGGAGTAGCAGGCCCAAGTTCTGTTCCAGATCTTCCTGACTGGGCATGGGCAAAAGCATCAACACCAGGAGAGTTTGGTGTCACTTTGGTCAGACAAGTCATGACAATTCAGAAGGCCCTTTAGGAGACTACAAATGCTGGTACCAAGGCAATTCTTCAAGCTCATCTGGAATCTCTGCATCTCCTGCAGTTGCAGCACTTCAAACAGAATCTAAGTGTGGATGAGCTCAAGCAGGATATTGCTGATCTAAAATCCTACAATGCTGAGAAGTTGGATTCAGTCATACCTTATGGTACTATACAAGATTTGTTGGGGAGACTGAGGAAAGAATCTGATGCTGATAAGAGACTGACCAGATTGGAAACCAGAGTTCGGATCATTGAAGACTCTATGGTCACCATTCTTCATAATCAACAAACTCAAACAAATCTACTCATGCAGCTGGCAAATGCACAAGGCTTGACCCCTACCCTTGATGATAACAAAAAGGGGGAGAATAAAGGGGAAGGGGAAGGGGAAGGAGAGCCATCAACAACAGTTCAAATTTCTCAAGTGCTAGTTCCTGTCATCACCACTTCTCCAATTATTCCAATCAAAGGAAAGCTTGATGGAATTGATCTAATCCAGATAGCAGCAGCTGAATTGCAAGTCAAAGAGCAAAGGAAGAAGATTGATGAAAAGATGCAACAAATATTTGGTTCTACAACTTCTCAATCACAATCTGTGAAGCATAGCACAAAAGTGGAATCAATTATTATGGAGCTCAAGCCAGTAGGGAGGTATAAGGTTGGAGAGACTTCTTCCAAGGATCTGAAACCTATGGTTCTCAAGCCCAACAAAAGATCCAATAAGGACTCTACAAAGAATCCTCTGAAAGAAGTGGATTTTCCTCTTCCAAAGGCTGATGAGGACAAGCTTTTGGGTAGAAGTATCTCAAAACTCAAAGAGACCATGGATGTGGCTGTAAGGAGGAACATAGCTATTATCTTCAGAGAGGGAAATAGCATATGTGTGATGCAAGGACATCCCAAATTCTCAATAGCCAAGAGAGAAGAAACCAGAAGGTTGAAGGAAGAAGCCAAACAGCTAAAGGCTGACAAAAGAGCACAAGAAAAGCTTGAAAAATAGCTAAAGTCAAGTCAGGCTGAAGAACAGAAAGAAATTGAAGACAAAAGTGAAGATGAAGCTATGGGGGACATGGTTGATACTGATATGGAGGAAAGAAGTAAGGGAAGAGAAGAATGGCAAAAAGGGAACAGAAAGAAGGTCAATGCAAAGAGGGTAGATGAGACTGAAGAAACCCAATCAATATCCAAACCACTACCCTCTATTCCTGAACCCATTGTGCATGACCCCTTCATGAACATTCATGGTGAAACAATCATTCCCAAGGAGGAACCAATTGATTGGGACACCAACAAATTGCCCACCTTCCTAACCTCTTCTCCACCATCAAAGAAGCAGAAAAGAAGAATCAAATCAATACCCTTTAAAGCCTCAATCAAATTCACACAGAAGCCTAAGCCTAAGTCTCAAGCCTCTACGGATGATTATGTTCACATCTGTGACATAAAAGAATTTTCAGACATTGAACTCTATCTGGATGAGCTGGAGGAAGTAAGGGGAATAGCTGCCTACAGACAGCTACCAGAAAGACTAGTGTTCAAATACAAAGGAGATGGGGAAAGAACCTGGCCTCTTTACAGAATTCTGAATGAAGGCTACTCTATCTTGATTAGAGTCTACTCAGCCATACAAAGGGATTCTGGCTTTACCAGGACTGCCAAGACTGAGATTCTCAACAAGATTGCCAACATAAGGAAAACTTGGAGGGAGCCCAATGCTTTGCCTAGAACATTACTCATTCAAGAAAGAGGAATTACAATTCACAAATCACCTCATTGGTTGATGGAGTTCAGAGACAACAAAGGAGTCAGAAGATTTTTCAGAATTGAAGATCAGCTCAAGATTGCCAGTAATGAAACTCTCAAGGATATGCAATCTAAGTTAGACATCAATGAAGAAGATGAAGCTGAATTCTACAGAAAACTTCAACTTCAAATAGAGGAGAATGACAGGAGGCTAGGAAAGAAAACAAGGAATCAAAGGAAAAGAAACTAATCTGCTCAGGCTAAAGGAGCACCCTTGAAAACAATGTAACTCTTCAATTCCATCTCAGCATACACATTTTTGTAGCACTTTTAAATTTCTGCTTTATTACAGTTTATATATTTGTCAAGTGTTTTGTTATCATCAAGCTAAACCCAAATTTATGCCTGCAGTTCTAGTAGACATAAATAGGGGGAGATTGTCAGGAATATGTGTATTAGTTTGATGATAAGATAAACAAAACACTTAAGTAGAAATCTAGTGTTTGTAGCCTCAACGGATAAGACCATCTTGGCTATCCGTTGAAGGAGTAGCTTTACTTAGCAATAAGTTTAGTATTGTAGCACATTTCATTCTCTGGATTCAAGTTGTAATTCTTAGATGTTGTAGGAAATTATCAGTCATGTTGACTACTAATGGATATGCAAATAGGAGGGCTAATTGTAAATATTTCATGCCTTGTAATTTTGTATAAGTGAAGAAGTATCAACGGATATTGAAGACCTTCAACGGATAAGAAATAAAGCTTCAACGGATGTCTCTAATGCTTCAACGGATAATATCCATCAACGGATAAGTGCTTCAACGGATAAAGACTTCAACTGATAATGCATCAACGGATAAAGCTTCAACGGATAAAGCCTCAACGGATAAAGCATCAACGGATGAAAGCTTCAACGAATGCTTAGTTCATTAGCAGTTGATAGTGACAATTCACAAGCTGACAGAGGCACATGGGTTGACAGAGACAAACTTGAATGTGGAAGCCTCTAGGAGGAATCAAGAAAATGCAGCATTTCTATTCTGATACAAACAAGGGAGTATTCAAAGATTCACAGATTATCCTAGATTGCATTGGATAGAGAAATGAAGAAGAAACATGTGAAGAATCTTTTTAATTGTATTTTACATTTTTGTCTTCACTTGTAAACTTGGTGATATATAAACCAAGTAGCAGCTAGTAATTAGACAATAATTTTCAAGAGCTGTTTAGAAATATCCAGAGAGAAAATCATCTAGTTTGTACTAGGAAGCAGCTGTGATTTAATTCTTTGAATCACAGATTTTCTGAAATAACACATCTCTGGTGGAACAACAATTCCACCAGAAAAGTTTTTAAGTTCTTTGTGTGCTTTACATTTGTGTTTGAATATATATCTGTCTGTATTAGCTTCAAGCAATTCACACACTTGTTCTCAAAAACACTTAGCCTTAGAAACTGCTCAAAACTTGAAAAAGTTTTGAGATTTACATTCAACCCCCCTTCTGTAAATCTCATTGTTAGTCCACTGGGAATAACAATATTTTATGAAAACATTTAAGTACGGTAAAAAATAAATATGTTTATAGAATAATATGTTTTATCATTGTTATGATAACAATGATATCCAAATATATATAGTGTACTTATTATATCTTCTTTCATTATTTATGCAACAAAGTATACAAATAATATTATTAATCACAAATATGTAAATATATATATATGTATTTAAAGTATTATTTATATTTATAGTAAATGTGAATTTATAAATATATAAGAAAATATATTAGAATAATCAGATTATAACCGGGCTTTTTCGGGCCGGGCTTGACCGGGCTTTGATTGGATCGGGTCGGGCCAGATTTTCGGGCCCGGGCTTTTTTGTGCATCTCTAGGACCATATAAGCTTCAGGCGCGCAGCTAAACCTCCAGTTGTTGATGAAAGTAAAATCCATTTGGAAAGACCATTTGAGCTTCAGGCACGAAGCTGAACCTCAACCTACCGACGAAAGTAAAAGCCATGTGGATAGGTTCATATGTTCTTCAGACGCGAAGTTGAACATAACATGTTGATGGAAGTCAAAGTTGTTTGGAGGGTTTTCAAGTGAGACGTGCATGAGTTGAGATAAGAGGAACCTCAATCTGAAGGTTGCCTCATGGCAGGAGGTTCTAGAAGCCCAAGGGTGAACCTCATCTTAGAGGTTCAAATGCTAAAACTTTAATGAATACAAAAGTTCACATAGTGGAAATCTTGGAGTAAATATCTGGTTCGCATCATGCTTTAACGCACAAGGGGAGAAAGTAGTTGAACCTGAAGTTGAGGGGTGAACCTCCTAATTAATGAACAACAATTGAAGCTGATTTCTATCAATTGTATGAACTTCCTAATTATAATAGGAGCAGGTGAACTTGGACACAAGCAAAGAGGTTGATATGTAGATGTTAACCTCCAGATTGGCAAATGCATATGAAGCCAATGACGTGAACCTCCTCGGTGATGAGAAGCTGAAAGGCATATGTCATAGCCTACTCGTTTATTCGAGTATTTAACTCAACTCAAATAAGAATGTAATAAGTAAATAGTGGATCTATCATCAGAGAGATCTCACAAAGTAACATCTGTCAAAGAATAAAGAAACATTGTTCATCTGCAGACTTGAAGATTCACTGGAAGAAGTTCAAGAATTTGATCATGCCTCAGTGATATAAATCAAGATCATGGATTTAATCAAGTGACAGAGATCTCGTCAGGGTATTATTTATTACAAGGATTCAATCAGAACAACAAAGTCAAGACATGAAGAAACGTCACGAAAGTTAGTCACTCATGAACCAGACAGTACATCGAGTGTCAGCATTGAAGTGGCGGAATTGATTCATAAGTCTCAGTGACTTTCAGAAGATTGTCAGAAGAATGGATGCTGCTCAGGGTTAGTATTAATTCTCTATTAATTAATTAAGTCATATAATTTAATTATGAAAATAAATTATATCTGCAAAGATTAATTTATTTGATTAATTAAATTAATTGATTAATTAATTCTGAATTAATATTAAGGTTTTTCAGAATTTTAATTGATTAAAATCTGTTTTAATTCTAAAAGACAACTGATTGTACTAGTATGACAATCGGTATGATAATTGATAGTCATACCGAAAGTCATGCTAATTCAGTTGATTGTCTTGATAGAATTATTATTTAGATTAAAATCACTTATTAATTCAGTAAGACAATTTCGTTTGAACTAATATGACAATCGGTATGACAATCAATAGTCATACCGAAAGTCTTGCTAGTTCATTTTAATTGTCTTGCTAGCTCTAATAGATTGTCACACCGAAAGTATTATTGGACAAAGGATTGTCATACCAGTTCATTGATCTCGGCTGTGTTGATTAAAAAGAAGCAGAAGCATCCAATTTACTTACTCACACAGAAAAGCAATCAAACAGAAGCCAAGAACAAACAGAGAAAAAGCAGCCAAATATTTCATCTTATCTGCTAATTCAAGATCACAATTTCTAGCTTGTAAAGTTAAATCCAATCAACTAGAAATCACTCTCTTGTTCTTGTGTAACAATCTAGCGGATCAAAATCCCTAGAACTTAATCTCAAATCGCATTTAGCATTTGATCTTTTAATTACAAAAATAGAAAAAGTTCATGTCGAATTTATTCTAGATTTGTAATAATTGATTTGAGATTAATCCTTTGTAACCGATACCGTAGTTGTAACACCTTTCAAGTTTAATAAAAGTTTTATTTAACTTGAATTTTGTTTCACAATTTTATTCCGCATTTTATTCGACTAAACGGTATTGTTTGCATTCAACCCCCCTTCTACAAACAAATTGGGACCTAACAATTGGTATCAGAGCCTTCTGATTAACGTACAAATCTAGATCCTAGACTTTTGTGTTTCTTTCACTTCTTGAATTTTTTATTCACTCAAAAAAAAAATTCATAATGACTACACAAAAAGTTGGAACCGTTAAAATTCCACTTTTCGATAAAGAAAATTATGTTATGTGGAAGAAGAAGATGCTACTGTTTTTACAGGTTGCTAATCCCAAATATTTGCAAGTGTTGAAGAAGGGTCCAAAAATTCCTATGGTTATGGAACCAGAGGTAATAGAAAATGATGTGGTGATCACCAAAGCGAGAACTTATGTGAAGGATCCTGAGGACTTCTCTCCTGCTGAAATAGAAGAAGCTTCCCTGGATGCTAGCCTTCCATTAATTTTAGTAGATTCCCTTAATCCCCTGATGAATAGACATGTGATGAATTGTAAAGATTCCAAACATATCTGGGAAACTATTGAGATTATTAATGAAGGCACAGAGGAAGTTAAGGAGAACAAACTAGAAATCCTAACCTCTGAATATGAATATTTCAAATCAAATCCAGGAGAAGGAATCACTGAAGTGTTTGAGAGGTACAATGCATTGATCAACAACCTGAACATTAATGGTAAATACTATTCCATCAGGGAGGTCAACAAAAAGTTCCTTTTAACACTGCCAACTCATCTCGAACATAGAATCACTGCCATAAGAGAAGCAAGAGATCTGAGTGAGATTTCTTTGGAAAGGCTCTATGGTGTGTTAAAGACTTATGAGTTGGAGCAGATTCAGCAGAAGGAAGTTTACGGGAAAGGAAGAGTGGTCAGCACGTCTACTACTCTAGTAGCTGATGAACAACAACAACAACCACAATATCAACAACAATCTCAACAGTCAGATAGAATGGTACAGTCTTCCAAGGTTGAAGATAATGTGATAGTAGCAGAATTTGATTCTCCTACTACAAATCAATCAGGAGATGATTATTATTCCTTGGAAGAACTGGAGCAATTGGAGGTTGAATCAATGGCCCTGATTGTCAAGAGATTCTCAAATGTCAGATTCAAAAGGAATCCCAAGTTCAAGTACAAGTCCAACTACAACACATTCCAGAAAGGTGGATCTTCATCCTCTAACACCAGCAGTGGTGGGTATAAAACAGGGATGGTTGATCGAAGCACCATTCGATGCTTCAACTGTAATGAGTTGGGACACTTTGCCACAGAATGCAGGAAGCCAAAACAAGCTAGGAAGAACTCTTACGATTCTAATCAGAAGAGTAAATCTGAAAGGGCGTACCTGGCAAAGGGAAGAAGCTGGGATGATACTGACAGTGAAGATGAAGAAGTTGGGAATCTTGCTCTCATGGCTAGTAATGCAAGCACCTCATCGTCAAGAAAAGAGGTAAAACTTTCTGATGCTGAAATGGTTTATCATCTAAGAGGTAACTTAGATTGTGCTCGTCGTGATAATGAATTGTTAAATCAACAAATCAAAGACCTTGAGAAAGAGGTCAATGAATTAAGACTTGTGCACATTAATCAAGATAAACTAAAAGAACAAGTATCTTTTCTAGAGAATAGAGTTGACTGTTATAGACAACTCGAAACTATTCTCAAAGACAAGATCACCGGTCTTGAGGCTAAGGTTAAAGCTTACTTTAATTCTTGTTCGAAGTCCAAAGAGTTTTACAATAAGCAAGCTGTTAATCAAACACATGGAATAGGTTATGATTACAATGCTGCTATTGGAAAATTAGGCATAAACTCCCCTCCTCATGTATGTGCTAAAGGCAGGGAAGTACCACATGTGCTTAAGGGTGTTGATGAACCCCTCTATAAAGAATCAATTGCTGAACCATTTGATGAGACCTCTTTTATTATTCAAGAAGAAATCCGTGCTGAAGATAATGCTAATGGGAAAGCTGTCTCCAAGTCAAGTGTGTCAAAAGTTCCAGTCAAGGTTGTGAAAGCAACTGAGACTAACTCAGACACACATGAGTTGGATAACACAAATGCCATGTCTACCATGCATAAGTTGCCTATTGTTAATCCTTCTCATAAAGCATGTGGTGTTCCTGATTGTATGTCTTGTGCTTTTAATCTGTTGTTTGCTTATTTTAATGGTAAGCATGTTTCTAATGATAAGACTACTCCTCGTCAGCATGTGAATAATAGAAAGCATGATAGGTCTAAGACTGCTAGTCCTCCTAAAGCTAGAAAGGAGACATTTGTGCCTAAGCCTAAACAGAAATTTGATAAGGCTGTTTTAAAGGTCAAATGTTCAGTCATTGAGAATGTTGAGAATAGTGAAATTAAGAATGTTGTTTTGCCTGATAAAGGCCAATTTTACAAGTATGCCGGACCCAGCCAAGCTTGGGTTCCGAAGAAGTTCTAATCCATTTGTATTGCAGGGCATTAAACAGGTACAACCGGTAGTGTGGATTCTTGACAGCGGATCGTCAAGACATATGACCGGAGATAGAGCCCTGCTATCAAATGTGGTTGAGAAAGCTGGCCCAGTGGTTACCTTTGGAGATAACAGCAAAGGTTTAACGGAGGGATATGGCTGTTTGCAAGCTGGAAATATTATCATTGAAAATGTATATGTTGTGCAAGGACTTGAACACAATCTGCTTAGCATTAGTCAGTTCTGTGACAACGGCTACAATGTTTTATTCGACAAGCTGAAGTGTCAGATTCTGCACAAGAAAAGTGAAAAACCCTCCTTAATGGGAATCCGGAAAGGAAATCTGTTCGTAGCTGACATGAACTCTGGAAGCAATCTTGAAGTCAATTGTTTCTATGCAAAGGCATCGTCAGATGAGAGTTGGCTATGGCACAAGAGACTTTCCCATCTCAATTTCAAAACAATGAATTCTCTTGTCAAAAGAGAATTGGTAAGAGGTCTGCCTCAGCTGGAATTCTCTCCAGAAGGACTATGTGAGGCTTGCCAGAAAGGAAAGTCAAAGAAAGCAAGTCACAAAGGCACTGACACATCTTCCATAACTGGTGTTCTGCAATTATTGCACATGGATTTATTTGGTCCAGTTAATATCCTTTCTATGTCAAAGAAGTGTTACTGTCTTGTGATAGTTGATGACTATTTCAAGTATACGTGGGTTTTATTTCTTCACTCTAAGGATGAAACACCACAAGTTGTGATTGATCATATCAAGATGATTGAGTTAGATTCTAACGTCCCTGTTAGAGCAATAAGGTCAGATAATGGGACAGAATTCAAGAATACACTTCTCAATGGATTCTGTACAGACAAAGGGATTACCAGACAATTTTCAGCTCCTAGAACCCCTCAGCAAAATGGAGTGGTAGAAAGGAAGAATCGTACATTGATTGAAGCTGCAAGAACGATGTTAAATGAATCAGGTCTTCCAATGTACTTTTGGGCTGAAGCTGTCAATACTGTATGTTATACTCAGAATCGAACTCTAATCAACAAAGACTTCATGAAAACTCCTTATGAGATTTTGAATGAACAGAAACCTTCTATCAAATACTTTCATGTATTTGGTGCCAGATGCTTCGTGCTCAAGGATGGAGATGATCGTCGTGGTAAGTTCGAGGCAAAGGCATATGAGGGTATTTTTGTTGGATATGGAAGAAGATCATATAGAGTGTATATCATTGATCAACACAAAGTAACTGAAAGTGTCAATGTTACATTTGATGACACTAAACTCCCTAGTATCCAAACTGAAGATCCTTCTGAGAAACTGAAGTTTGATGATACGTCAGATTCAGAATCAGAACATGGTCAAGAACCTGAGGTTGTTGCTGGTGAAGAACCTGTTAATCCTAATGATACTCAAGGTAATAGTGATGGAAACTTTGGCAACAATGGAGATACCACTGCTACTGACGGAGAATCTTCAAGCCAACATGGCAACAACTCAGGGGGAGATGCTGAAGGATCATCTAGTAGGACACAACATCACAATGAATTTCAAGGCGAATCATCAAGATCACATCTTCCAAGACAGATTGTCTGGAATAAAGCTCACCCTTTTGAGTTGATTATTGGTGATCCAGATGTTGGAGTCAGAACTAGACGTGCTACTCAAAATGAGTGTCTGTTCTCAGGATTTCTTTCTGAGATGGAACCTAAGAAAATTGAAGAAGCACTGTCTGATCCAGATTGGGTGATTGCTATGCAAGATGAACTCAATCAGTTTGAAAGTCAACAAGTCTGGAAACTGGTACCTAGGCCTGTACACAAGAAAGCTGTTGGTACTAGGTGGGTATTCAGGAATAAACTAGATGAAGATGGTGTGGTTACAAGAAACAAGGCAAGACTGGTAGCTAAAGGGTATTCTCAAGCTGAAGGTATTGATTATGATGAAACCTATGCTCCAGTGGCTAGACTTGAGGCCATCAGGATATTTCTGGCATTCGCAGCATTTTCAAACTTTAAAGTTTATCAAATGGATGTCAAGAGCGCCTTTCTGAATGGAAAGCTGGATGAAGAGGTATATGTAGAGCAACCTCCTGGTTTTGAAGATCCAGATCATTTGGATTTTGTCTTCTTTCTTTTCAAGGCTATCTATGGGCTAAAACAGTCTCCAAGAAAATGGTATGACACTCTCTCTGAATTTCTTATTGAAAATAGCTTTATTAGAGGTGTCATAGACAAAACTCTCTTTTCTAAAAAACATAAGAATGATACTATATTAGTCCAAGTCTATGTGGATGATATAATATTTGGGTCTACTAATGATAATCTCTGTAAGAGATTTGCTAAGTTAATGCACAGCAAGTTTGAAATGAGCATGATGGGAGAGCTGAAGTTCTTTCTTGGATTACAAGTAAATCAAAGGTTAGATGGAACATTTATTTGTCAATCCAAGTATCTCAAGGAACTCCTCAAAAAGTACAATCTAGAGGATTCTGCATCAGCAAGGACTCCATCAACTACAGCTGTCAAGCTTGGACCATGTGAAAACTCCATTAAGGTAGATGTCACAAGCTACAGAGGTATGATTGGCTCGTTACTCTATCTTACTGCAAGTAGACCAGATATTATGTATGCTACATGTTTATGTGCAAGGTTCCAAGCGGATCCTAGAGATATTCATCTCGTTGCTGTTAAACGAATCTTAAGATATCTTAAGGGAACACCAAATCTAGGTATTTGGTACCCTAAAGAATCTGGTTTTAACCTTGTCGGATATACAGATTCAGATTATGCAGGAAGTGTTGTTGATAGGAAAAGCACCTCAGGAAGTTGTCAATTCCTAGGAAGCAGGCTAGTCTCATGGTACAGCAAGAAACAGCAAACAGTTTCCAACTCAACGGCCGAGGCTGAATATATTGCTGCTGGAAGCTGCTGTGCTCAGATCTTGTGGATTAGGAACCAACTACGAGACTATGGCTCTGTATTGAACAAGATTCCTATTTTATGTGACAATACAAGTGCAATAGCCATCACCAACAACCCTGTGCAGCACTCGAGGACAAAGCACATTGACATCAGGTATCATTTTATTAGAGAGCACGTCATGAATGGTACTGTTGAACTATTTTTTGTTCCAACAGAAGAACAAATAGCAGATATTTTCACTAAACCACTTGACGAATCTACATTTACCAGATTAGTTGGTAAATTGGGCATGTTGAATAGTTTTAGTGATTAATTTAATTAATATCTGGAATCTGTTCTTGAATGAATTTACAAATGAATTTTTCATAAATGAAAAATTCATTTGCAAATTTATTTTATCATTTTATCATATTTCTTGCTTATTTCTATGTAATATATATTATCTTATCTATTTTTATTTTCCCTTCTTGTTAATTTAAAATATCTCAGAATATTCTATTTCCTCTAAAAATATTTTTCTATGAATTTTTATTTGCTAAAATTCAATAGAAATCTATTTTTGGAATAAAAATAATAAATTCTGATATATTGTCTTTGTTTCAGTATATTTAATTAGAGTCTGTACATATTTGATTGTCTTTTTACTGAAATGACAATCAGCAAGACAATTGAAATTGTCTTGCTGAAAATCATTTCAGTACTTATATATATATATATATATACTTATTTTCATATTAATTCTGTGTTTAATGCTGATATGACAATCGGCAAGACAATTGAAATTGTCTTGCTGAAAGTCATTTCAGTTTAAATTATGTTTATTATATTCTTCAGTATAGTTTTATACTGGCAAGACAATCGGTATGACTATTGGATTGTCTTGCCAGTTATAAACATTATATATATATTTCATTTTATTATTATACTGGTATGACAATCGGTATGACTATCAGATTGTCATACCAGTTATAATTTTAATACTTATTCTATTGTTTTTCTTTCTTTTTGCCTGGTATGACAATCGGTATGACAATCCCGGATTGTCATACCAGCTGTAATATAAAAGCGTGTGTGTGTATTATTTTAAACCATTTCAACAGTTAATCACTTCTAAAAAAATTCGAACAGTTTTTTTTCTCTCTTCACTTTCTCTCTTCTCTCTCTTCGAACCAAATCAATAGAACTGCTCTTTCCTTGCTCGAGTTTTTACTCAGCAAACTGATTCATCACTTTGTGATATATACATACAAGTATATATATACAGAGGTGCTGTTGAATTTTTATTAAAAAAAAAAAATTATTATAAAAAAAAAAAACAAAAAAAAAAACAACGCAGAATCAAATAAAAATCAGTTTGCCCCTTCTAATTCAATTTGTGTTTGTTGATTTTGAACTTTTTATTTTTATTTTCAATTTCTGATTTGTGTCTTTTGGTTTGTCAAAACTGTGTTTGTGAGTTAGGAATTTTAACGAGATACATTTCTGTCTAAATTTTTCGATTATAATTAATTTAATTCGAATTATTAAATTAATTTAATTAATTCGAATTTTCTTAATATTATTCTTAAAATTCTGAAAAGCGTGTGTCTTATTATTATTTTAAATGGCTCTCAATTTCCAAATTGTCGCGCATAATTAGGTTGGTTATTTTAATCCGGAAAAATGTGATGTTGAAAAATTTAAGCCATGGATTAGATTTTTAAATGACCATTCGATTGTTAGCTCTGCTATTAAATCAAATGTGATTTTAAACGTCGATCTACTTAGACTGATTTGCACAACTTCTACTGTGGCCGATGATTCAAAATCTTTTTCATTCACCGTCGCAAACACATAGTATATAGTTGATGAAACAGTCGTCAATCGTGCGTTAAATTTTCCACTAGACAATTTCTGTAATTTACCCTCTGAAAATGATATCACAAATTTTTTCAATGCTATTCACTATCAAGGGGTGATGAATTTAACCAAACTTTCTAAATCAAATTTGGTGTCTGAATGGGATATTTTCTTCGATACACTTTCCAAAGTGTTTGCCAACTGCACAAAATCCAATTTTCATAACATCACTTCCACTCTGCAGTATATTGGTCTTGCGGTTGTTTTCAATCAAAGGATCAATTTTGGCAAACTACTTTTTCCCATTCTCTTGAGACGTCTAACTTCTGCTTTACGTGATCATTCTACAAATCGTAGGGTATCATGTTACTATGCTCGTTTTCTCATGCTTATAGCAGATCATCTACTCACCCCTGAACACAAAGCCCTTTTTGCTAACTCTGCGGTAACCGAACCCCCTCCAGTTAGCAAAAAGATTTACACTCGCCAAGACACAACCTTCAAATTTATGCAAGTTCCAGTACTTGTATCTGCTTTCATGGCCAATTATATTCCCTTACCTATTTTCAATCTTCCCGGCCATGAACAGCAACCTCAACCTCCAGTGGTTCAAGCCACCCAGACTCTTCCATTACAGGTAGTAATTCCTCACTCTCACTCTCTTCCTACTTCTGTTGAAAGACCCCCAGTGGTTGATAGGGCTGACCATGAAGTTGTAGAACCACAACTTCAATCCCAGGTCATAGAGCCAAACACAGAGTCTCATTCTATCTCAACCTCTCCCCCACTGTCTAAAATGTTACCCAGGAGATTACTAGGAAGTAATACATTGTTAAATATGAGTGAACCCTCAGCTCTGCCTCCTCCTAAGAAAAGAAGAACATATTCTGAGGCATCTGAAAGCCCATCCTTGTCCTCTGAACAGGACATGGACTTTGAAATGGCCAATGAACAGTTACTAGAGGCATTCTCTCAACAGGATGCATCTATTGAAATTCGCCATAGGGCCATGGCATCTTGTACTGAGTCAAGCACAATTCCATTACTCACAATGGAACCATACACTTCCCCAGATCATACTCAGGACACACAGCGAGGAGTGCACGTAGAGTCGGTTACAGTGCTTGCCATAGTTACGGCAGAAGAGCAGTCACATGCTTCAGAGGGAAAATCTGACTCTCCGCCATCTTTAATAGAGTCATTTTCTCCCCTCCCAGATCCAACACCTCTGGCTCCCTTATGGGATTCTCCACTCGCAGATTTATCTGGAGAAAGTGGAGGGCAACTCGGTCAATCTATCCCTGAAGCAATTCAGACATCTATTCCAAAAGATTTGATAGGTTTGACTGAGGATCGGGACTCGCGAATTCCCATTGCACCACCACTGACCTCTCTTGAAGAGGCTAGGGTGATTTTTAATGCAGGTACAGAAGAACAGCAACTGGAAGACTCCTCACGAGCAATTATATTGAGAGAAACACATGCACGTGAGATGAGTGAACCAAACACGAGTGAAATTCAGGTGAGAGCACACACAGACACTGATACTGTAAACCTGTTAGCTCAGATTGCTGCCCTAAAAGAAGAACTTGCTAAAAGCCAAGCTGAAGCTCAAGCATTCAAAGCACAAGTGGTTGAACGGTCTTCTTCTTCCACCTCTGTCAACAATCAGCTTGCAATCATAAGGAATGACATCTCAGATCTAAAGACCACTGTAATACCAAAGCTCAATTCTATTCAGGACACTCCAAATTTATCAGCTGATGACATATCCAACTTCTGCTCTCTACATACAAGAATAACTTCTCTTGAAGACCTCGTTGAGATGAATCATTCACTGGACTCCTCAAGATTTCTAAAGATAGAGACGGGCATGGAACATCTCAATGAAGGGATGAAGCACCTATATTACATGATCAAGAATTCTCATTGCCCTAATGAAGAACAAAGAGCTTATTTTGAAGGACCATCTGGTGGAGGATCAGGCTCTGGAGGTGATGGAGGTTCCAAAGGAAAGTCAGTAGAGGATCCCTCAACTAAGGGGGAGAAGAAAGGGAGTAGTGCCAAAGGGAAGGAAAAAGATACCTCTGCTGGAAACAAAGGAAAGGCTGATGATGTCTACTACAGTGGAGAACAGGATGACTTTGACATTTTTGACATTCCCACTGAACCAGTTCAGGAAGATAAAGATGGGTTATTTGAAGCTGAAAAGGAAAGTGATTTTGAAGATTGGGAAGAGGAAGATACAGTGGATCCTATGTTTGAGAAAGAATTTCAGAAAGAGCAGTCAGAGATGCTAAGAAAAGAAGCTGAACTCAAGAAGGTCTCTCAGATCATTGACAGGAGGAAAGACATACAAAGAACAGAAACTCTTCAAAAGCAACGTCTTCATGACATTAAGGCTCAAGAAAGGAGAAGAGATGTCAGACTAAAGATTGGTGAAAAATGGGATGAAGCTAGGAGAGTACTCGATATGCCTCAGCTAAGCACTAACAATGATAGGCAGTTCTTACATCTTCTTGACAAGCTGGAAATCTCAAATCCTAACAATGACATGTACATGAATGCTATCAAGACTGAAGTCTCAAGGATCACAGCTGCTTTTGATAGATCCCTAAATGAGATGAGCATTTTTGTATATTGTCAGAGTGAAGGATCATTCAAGGTGTCACTTCATCTATTTGAGAATCGTTCTTTGTCAGAGATTTGGATTCTTTTAAACAAAGTCAAAAGAAGCTCAGAATTGAATGAAGTTCTTCGAGAAAGGCTTAAAGAGTTTGCCAGCAGGGCTAGTCCTCAAGTGGTCAACAATCCTCATCAGGTGAGATTCTTTAAGTCTGATTGTCTTCAAATCTGTCAGCTAGATGTACAATCTCTTAAAGACTACTCAGCTAAGCATCTGGTCTGGATGGAACATCATTTGAGAACTGCTGGATATTCATCCATGTTGAAGACTCAAGCTGCTGACTTGATTCAAGCCTATTGTGAAAAGAATGTTAAAAGGTACAATCAACTCAAGAATAAGCTGAAGTCAGTTGGAGTTCAACCAGTCAGACCAGCAAGCTTCACTTCAGAAAAGGATCGTGTCTTTGACAAGGAATTGCTTCAAGATTTAGAAGAAGGTGAAGTCAGAAGAGAAGACAACTGAAGTCAATTAGCTCAAAACTCAATGTAATATGATTAGAGCTTTATGAATCAAGATAGTCTAATGTAGTTATATGTTCAGGCTAGAGGAACATCTATCTTGTATTCACTTGTAAATTTCATTTGGAATCTGGAAAATGTTAAATATAATCCAGAACTTTTCTGCTATTTACTTTACATTACTGTTTATATCTTTTTCTTATTTGTTAGTTGAGTTATCCTCTAGGTATTTGTTGTTATTGTCTAACAAGCAAATAGGGGGAGATTGAAAGGCATATGTCATAGCCTACTCGTTTATTCGAGTATTTAACTCAACTCAAATAAGAATGTAATAAGTAAATAGTGGATCTATCATCAGAGAGATCTCACAAAGTAACATCTGTCAAAGAATAAAGAAACATTGTTCATCTGCAGACTTGAAGATTCACTGGAAGAAGTTCAAGAATTTGATCATGCCTCAGTGATATAAATCAAGATCGTGGATTTAATCAAGTGACAGAGATCTCGTCAGGGTATTATTTATTACAAGGATTCAATCAGAACAACAAAGTCAAGACATGAAGAAACGTCACGAAAGTTAGTCACTCATGAACCAGACAGTACATCGAGTGTCAGCATTGAAGTGGCGGAATTGATTCATAAGTCTCAGTGACTTTCAGAAGATTGTCAGAAGAATGGATGCTGCTCAGGGTTAGTATTAATTCTCTATTAATTAATTAAGTCATATAATTTAATTATGAAAATAAATTATATCTGCAAAGATTAATTTATTTGATTAATTAAATTAATTGATTAATTAATTCTGAATTAATATTAAGGTTTTTCAGAATTTTAATTGATTAAAATCTGTTTTAATTCTAAAAGACAACTGATTGTACTAGTATGACAATCGGTATGACAATTGATAGTCATACCGAAAGTCATGCTAATTCAGTTGATTGTCTTGATAGAATTATTATTTAGATTAAAATCACTTATTAATTCAGTAAGACAATTTCGTTTGAACTAATATGACAATCGGTATGACAATCAATAGTCATACCGAAAGTCTTGCTAGTTCATTTTAATTGTCTTGCTAGCTCTAATAGATTGTCACACCGAAAGTATTATTGGACAAAGGATTGTCATACCAGTTCATTGATCTCGGCTGTGTTGATTAAAAAGAAGCAGAAGCATCCAATTTACTTACTCACACAGAAAAGCAATCAAACAGAAGCCAAGAACAAACAGAGAAAAAGCAGCCAAATATTTCATCTTATCTGCTAATTCAAGATCACAATTTCTAGCTTGTAAAGTTAAATCCAATCAACTAGAAATCACTCTCTTGTTCTTGTGTAACAATCTAGCGGATCAAAATCCCTAGAACTTAATCTCAAATCGCATTTAGCATTTGATCTTTTAATTACAAAAATAGAAAAAGTTCATGTCGAATTTATTCTAGATTTGTAATAATTGATTTGAGATTAATCCCTTGTAACCGATACCGTAGTTGTAACACCTTTCAAGTTTAATAAAAGTTTTATTTAACTTGAATTTTGTTTCACAATTTTATTCCGCATTTTATTCGACTAAACGGTATTGTTTGCATTCAACCCCCCCCCCTTCTACAAACAAATTGGGACCTAACAGAAGCAGAAGGACCTGGAAAAATATGAGGATGTGAACCTCCTGATTGGTGAACACAGACGAAACCGAGAACGTGAACCTCTTGGATAATGAAGCACTCGTGCACTTGATTGCTAACAAAAGGGATCATATGCACCTCCTAGATGAGGAGGCACATAAGGACCTGGAAATACATAGGGATACCAAATTCTTGGAAGATAAAGTTCAGGGAGAAGATTCACAAGGTCAAGAAGCTTCACCTACTAGAGGTATTGAAATGAGGTTCTCGTACGGGAGGTTCAATGATGGAGGGTCACCTGAACCAGATGATTCCAGCAGCATGTCTTGTTCAGATGGCTAATAAAGAGACCCATAAGGAAGAAAATCAAGACAATAAGGTCATGAGATCCCGACTCATATGGAGATGCATGTGCTCGGAGCTTCACAAATAATGGGCCTCTACTAGAAGGATCAATGGGAACATTTTTGTCTAGGTTTGACTACTTGAACCTAGGATGTTCAAATCCAAGGAAAAGTAATTTGGCGTGATCATAAAAGAAGACTGATAAATGTTTCTCCCATGGTACCTCTTGTTTCCTACAATGAGCATGCTCAGGTAGGCTTAGGGGTTCGTAGTTGAAGCTGTTAGTCACTTAATGAAAGGTTAAAGGTCGGTTATATATGATAATTAATAGAATGAGACTTCTTTTATATTTAATAACTATGAGGAGTCAGGGATCTTGGATTACCTCAAGGAAGGAATCTTGGAAGGTGCAAATGACCTCTCGGTCAATAAGGGAAAAGGCGCAAGTTACATACATGAACATTTTCAAGAAAAAAAACAAAAGTTGTGAAGACTCAAAGAGACGAGGAGGCTAATAATAAAATCTCATATATAATGGATTTGGATTCTCGTATGCTGAGTCAATCAAAGGAAATAGGAGGAACGTGTTCACCTCATTTTTAAAGACAATACTGTTATTCAATAGGTAGCTTCCCCCAAGGAGTTGTAGTTAACAACCTATAAAGGCTTCTAAAGGTACCTATCTCAAAACAAATGGGCATATAAATGAGGTTCTGGTTCGCAAACTTCATGAACTTTTTAAGGATGTAAGGTTCATATTTCCTCATTGGATCAAGTAAAAGGTCTACTACCAGAAGGTTCGATGGTAGAACCTCGTGGCATGATCAAGCAACTACATATTTCGTATAATGAGCATGCTCACATAATTTTAGAGGTTCATTTGAAGGTTGGTTGAACCTATTTTTGGATTATATGAGGTTCCTTCTGCATTTAATTTGCTACAAGGGGTTGGGGATAGTGGAAGGTGCACTACTATGATGGTATCTTGAAATCGCTAAATTTTTAAGCAAAACGAATTAGCTACAACTTGTACGTAGCTTGGATTTGAAGTTATGGATGATGGATTTGGTTATATATGGATTGGAATGGAAGAAATATGGGTAGGATATGGAACAAGACTGGGTCCAGATTAACAATGGCGCTTACTGCAGAAGATGATGATGGATATTCTAGTCCTTATTAGAGGTCTGCTCACAATTCAAGTGAAGGTTCAAGTGATGAATTCGGGGAAGAAGAGGTGTGTTCATCAGAACCATTTTAACATGAGAATGGAGGTGTATCAAGTGGAAAAGCTACATGGTCCAGGTTCATGTTAATTTTTTGGATCTCCACATAGTTCAGGTACATACAGGTGTCAGAAAATTGTGACCATGGAGGTTCATGCAAGTACGAGAAGTAATAGGTATGCCTTGTCCGCAAATGATGGATATAAGGTCATATAGTAAAGACTTGAAGGGTTTGCACCATAGTTAAGTTCAAGCCAATTCGTAGTTAAAGCTTGTTGCATATAAGTCGAAGACTCGAAGGTACTTCAACAACAAGGTTCGAGCTCACCCTTTGAAGGTTCATTGGTGTTATGGATTAAAGGTTACATGATACATGAATGGTCAATCCAGAGAAGCCGATCCTCCAAATTCATGGCATAATTGGCGAAGGTTTAAGGTACGGTTTGAGGTTCCATCTTGAATGCACTCATCACCTGAATGTGATACTAGTTCAATGGCGCTCCTGGTTGTCTAACAGGTTTTGGTAAAGCTCACTTTGAGCTTAACAAGTCCCTTGGTTTACAGCCAATCACATGGGGCTAATAGCCCCAGTATAAAAGAGCTCGTTACATGACGAATTCGGTGCGAGGTTCACTTACGAACCCGTTAAAGGAAGAAGCATGAGCTACGAAAGCTCAAGAAAATAATGGAGCTAATAAAAGGATCCCATTAAGAATGGACTGAGATTTTAAATATGTCAATTACTAGTCAATGGACTACTACAACATCAATTTCACCTATCTTAGCTGATGAGAAAGAGAAATTGTTATCCAGAAAGGATTAACTAGAGAGAGCGAGAGGATATGGTGTTTTTCTGGCGATGGTGGTGGCCACTGGTTGGTGGCGGAGGCCGGTGGGGCTGGTGCGGTAGGGGTGGGTAGAGGGAGGGGGTTAGATGAGAGAGATTAATGATAAAATATAAAATGGGTGGTTGTGATTTAATTTAGGGATACAAATTGTGTGGCTGAGATTAGATCCTAGTTCTCACATTAGTGGGGTTTTAATTTGAGCAAAAACCTATATATATATATATATATATATATATATGGGGGGTGTGGGTGTTAGAAAAAAATGATGATATAAGCTTATAAACTATCAGAGTTTATTATCAGCATTTGATATAAGAGTTTAGCATAAAGTGATGTTATCAACATATGTCATCAGCATTTGCTGATCAGTTTTTAATATCAGTATTTAGTCACTTCAGCTTAAAGTCAAGAGATATCAAAGAAGGAAAGGGTTTGCAGAATTCAAGTCGATGAAGGACTTTACTTCTAGTAGCAATCAAATTAAGGATATGTTTTATGGTTCCTTATTGTAATAGAATAGGATTTCTTATTTGATTGTGTAGCTGTGCAGTATATAAGCACGGATTGGGTTAACGCTTTATATGTCGGGTATTGATATATCCTTTGTGTAACCTAGCAGCTCTCAAGGATATTTGTTCATCCTTTGAGAAATTAGTTAGTAATCAGTTTTTATCATTTAATACAAAACTGTTTGAGTGTTTGAATCAATTTATCTACATAAACTGTATTCACCCCCCCTTATAGTGGCATTAAGGACCTAACAATTGGTATCAGAGCTTGTAGTTGATATACAAACAGTTTAAGATCTAAAATCAAGTTATAATGGCAGATAAAGAACCTCAACATAATCCCCCACTGATAAGTGGATTTTATATCTACTTGGAACGCTTTATTTCAATCTTAAGTCGGTGTTTTGGACTCAATTTATTGGTATTTTTGATGTGTTTTTGTATTTTTGCATTTTAGGCAGTATTTGGATGATTAAAAGAGATTTTAATTGAAATATGCTGAAAAGAAGTCAGGTTCTGAAGCCAATTCCATGTCTAAGTTGTAGAGCATTTCGAGAGCTTCGCATGGACTATTAGATCGTCGAGTTCTGATAAGCGGAACTCAACTTACAAGCAAAACAAGAAATTGGAGCAAAAAATCAGTAGCACGGCGTGCCCGCGCGCAAGGCGGGGCGGCCGTGCCAGACTTCCAGAAACAGCGCGCGCCCGCGCTGGTATGGGGAGGTCGCGCGGGTCCGTTCAGCCAGATTCCTGTTTTGACTTTGTTTTGGAGATTTTGAAGCCCATGATCGTCCTGAAGCCTATATATACCCTAAATAATTTGTTTTTAACAACGAGAAGAAGGAGATAGCAGTAAGAAGACCAAATATCACAATACAATGAAGGAGAAGAAGATCTTGTTTTTACTTGTGATTCTTTGCTTAAGTTGTAACGTTGGATGCTTGTTTTCTTATTCGTTTGAACCTTACACTCTTGTTAACGTACTTTTGATTATTATTCAGTTTATAAAGATCTAGTTTTTATACCATGCTTTCATTGGAACCCATGGTGACGATGAGTTCGATTATGAACTAATCGTTATCATGGGGTTCTAACGGATTTACTTATGCATTTCTATAGTTAATTTATTTCAATATCTTGGTGTGTGGTGATTGATTGATATCTTAGTATCGGTTGTGCTTATTCGTCTTATGTGTGTAGCTAACATATAAGATAGCGTGTTAATCTCTATTGAAGTGAAAGTGAATATAGAGATTTGGAACTTGCCATTCTAGCATAGGTTCATGTATAATTATTATGCATAATTCATAGGTAATTTTAACCATCTCACTTGCCCTATGTAATCACGATAGATAACTAGCGCATTAAACCGTTATGTATTCAACTTCTATAGACATATAGGGTCTAAGCATAATTGGTGTCTACTTAGCTTCTATCTCTTTTATGGATGTCTAGTAGTAGGGTATTCGTGCAACGAAAGTTGGCGTTTACTAGTTCTGTGTTATCTGATTAATTGTCATCACCATTGCATGCTAAGGTTAAGAAAAATGACTTTGAATGAAGTATTTAATGAAGTTAGAATCCCATGTTTGTCTCATATAGTTAATTCAATCACTTTTATTCTTAGTTAATTGCATGTTAGTTTAATCTTAGTTATAAACATATCAACTTGTTATTGTCTTAGCATTGAGCGATAGCAATACCATTGTAGCATAGGTGCATAATCTTAAGTTAACTAAAAAGAGTCTTTGTGGGTACGAATCTGATTCATATCTTATACTACTTGCGAACGTGTATACTTGCGTGTAACTTTAGCGCGTGTTTCTGCCCTAACACCCACCTCCTCCACCAGCCAATCAACCTATCAGTCATATTATGAGCAGATTGAGGCTATCAAGGTTCCCATCCTAAAGATTCATGAATATCCAATATGGAAGGTGAAGATGACCATGTGTCTGGAAGCAACAGATCCTGAATACCTGAGCAGGATTTATGATGGTCCTCATAGATCAGTGAAGCTAGCTGTTGTTGTTGTTGGCGAAGAAGAAAAGATGGTTGATAAGGATAAAAAGACTATTCTCTTGAATATCTTTCATCCATTATGAAAGATGCAAAATTAAGACATATTCTGCATAACAGTCTTGACAGTGTTATGTCTAACAGAGTTATTGGATGTAAAACTGCTAAAGAGATTTGGGATACTCTGGAAGTCAAGTGTCAAAAAACCACTGCTATTGAGAAGAACAGAAGGACTATACTGACTCAAGAGTATGAACACTTTGACTCAAAATCTGATGAGTCCTTGACTGAAATCTATGACAGATTTCAAAAGCTGATGAATGACTTGTCCCTGGTTGACAAAGAATATGATTTTGAAGACTCTAACTTGAAGTTCCTTCTTGCACTCCCAGAAAAGTGGGACTTAAAGGTCACATCAATCAAGAATAATTATAAATTGTATGATACATCTTTAGATGAGATCTATGGCATGCTAAAAAATCATGAACTAGAGATGGAGTAAAGGAGCAAGAGGAAAGAACCAAGAGCAAGACAGATTACTCTCAAAGTTGAAGAGATGCCAAAGGAGAATGCGAGGAGAAAAAGCCACTTCAAAGGAAATGCTATGATCGCAAAGTCTGATACTGAGTCATCAAACTTTGATGATGACTCAAACTCTGATAGTGAATCAAACTCTGAAGGTGATCATGATAACAATGAAGATATTGAGCAAATGATAGCTCTGTTGGTTAAAATCTTCAAGAAGATGGTTTACAAAAACTTCAAGAACAAGAACAAGAGATTTTCCAGGAAGGGCTCTAGTTCCTCAAACTCTGATAAGAGGAATTACAAAAGGAACTCAGATGTGAAGGAGTCAAAATATGGAAAGTTTGATAAGTCAAAGGAGAAGTGGTACAACTGTGATGGAGTAGGACACTTTGCAGCGACTGCAGAAAGCTTAAGGCTGAGAGGAAACAAGCCTTGATCACCAAGAAAAAGAACCGGGATGATACATCAGAATCTGATGATGTAGTCAACTATGCTCTTATGGAAAATATTGATACTGATGCTAATAGTTCTGAAATAAAGGTACCTCAGACTACACTTGCTTTTCATACTGATGATATTTGTGAATTAAGATTGTTTCTTAAATCTCTGCATGTTAGTTATAGGGATCAAACACATGAAAATGCTAGGATTAAGAATGAAAACCTTGATCTTAAAAAAAGAAATGATCACCTAGAATCTGAGTTGATTTTAATGCTAGAAATTTAAAAGGAAAGAGATAATGCTATTTATGTTAAAGAAAATCTGTTAGAAAAGCATGATTACCTAGAAAAAGAACTAGCTAAAAAAAGAGCAGTAATTAAGCTTTGGACTAGTTCAGGATAAACAACTCAGGGTTTAATAGAAAATGACTGTTGGGGATCAGGATTAGGATATAATAATAAGACTAATTCTGATAGGAAAGATGAAAAGAAAACTGAGAAAGCTAAACCAATAAATACTGATGTTAAGGTAAAATTGAACCAGTCTCAGTTAAGGCCTATTAAGTTTAACTTAAGTGCTGGTGTTGTTAACTCAGTCAATGAGAAAGGGTCAACATCATCATCTAAGTCAAATTTAAAAACTGATATGTGTGAACTTGTTTATACAACATCAGCAAATGTTGATTTAATAACTCAGAAGTAGCTTAAGCAAAAGCTGAAGGATGTTAAAATGAAAAACAAGGAAAAACAACCTAGAAAGAATAGGAATGGAAAGGAATGTGTTAATAAGGAGAACAAATATAAACCCATCTCTAATGCACCTAGAAAAGTCTGTTTTAACTGTATTAGTGTTAATCATCTTGTTATTTCCTACAAAAAGAATAAAGAGATAAATATTGTTCCTCCTAAGTCAGAGTTTAGGAATAGAACAGTTATATATAAACCACAATATCATGTTTTCATTGTGGTAGTGTTTGGAATTTAATTTACATATGTAAAGAGTATCACAGTTTGTATTATGATTATTATCAAAATAAACTCTCTTTAAATAAATCAAAAGTAGATTTTGCATGTGTAAACTCTGATATTAAGAATGTTAGCATAAACTATGATTCAAAGTCTTCGGCTGCAAATGTTAACAAACTTAAAAAGGCCAAAGGATCCAAGTAAGTCTGGGTCCTTAAAAACACTAATTAATTGTTAAATCTGATTGCAAGGTAACAAGAAGAATTCTCTAGTCCTGGACAGTGGATGCTTAAGACATATGACTGAAAATAAATCCCTTATATTAGAGTTTAAGGAAGAGGCTGACCCAAATATTTCTTATGGAGATGGCAACTTAGAAAAGACTTTGGGATATGACGATTAAACTTGGAAATGTAATCATTGAAGGTGTAGCTCTGGTTGCAGGACTCAAGCATAATTTGATCAGTGTGAGTCAGATCTGTGACAGAGGTTACCATGTGAATTTTTATGAGGAACATTGTGAAATTGTCAGTAAATCATATGGCAAAGTTGCAATAACTGGTGTTAGACCTGGTAACTTATATGAAGCCATGGTCTCCACAAATACTGAAAATTCTGAAGTATGTCTAATGAGTAGAGCATCTGTGGAAGACAGCTGAAACTTGCATAAAAGACTTTCTCATCTCAATTTCAACAGTATCAATGAACTTGTGCAGAAAGATCTTTTGAGAGGATTGCCCAATGCAGTATTTACTCCTGATGGCTTATGTGATTCATGCTAGAAAGCCAAACAAAGTAAAATATCTTTCAAGAGTAAAACTGAATCCTCAATTCTTGAACCATATCACTTGTTGTATATTGATCTCTTTGGACCAGTGAATGTAATGTCTATTGCAAAAAAGAGATATGCACTTGTTATTATTGATGCATATACAAAATACACATGAATGTATTTTCTGCACACCAATGATGAGACACCATCCATTCTTCTTGATCATGTAAGAGAAATGGAAAAAGGATCAAATCACAGAGTCAAGATCATTAGAAGTGATAATGGTACTAAATTCAAGAACAACACTATGGGGAGTTCTACAAGTACAAAGGAATCAAGCAAGAATTTTCTGCTCCTAGAACTCCACAAAAAATGGAGTTGTTGAAAGAAAGAATAGAACTCTCATAGAAGTTGTAGGAACCATGCTTGAGGAAGCAAAATTGCCTTCCTACTTCTGGGTTGATGTTATGCAAACTGCTTGCTTCACTTAAAATGTAAACTGATCAACAAGCATGGCAAAACACCATTTGAGATGATCAAAGTAAAGAAGTTAAATTTGAATTACTTTCATATTTTTTGCTACATATGTTTTGTTCTCAAAACTCATCCTGAACAGCTTACAAAATTTGATCTAAAAGCTGATGAAGGCGTTTTTGTTGGATATCCATTGTCAACAAAAGCTTTCAGAGTTTATAATCTGAGAACAAGGGTGATCATGGAATCTATTCATGTGTCTTTTGATGATAAGAAGATTACAGGTCTAGAGGATGCAGATGACCATGAAGAATTGAAATTTGAAAATGAAGTACCATATGCTGAACAGTTAAATCCTGATAGTTTGACAGATTCAGATAATCTGACAAATCCTGATACAGCAAATCTTGACATCACTCTAAACTCTGATGAGCCACATAGCAGTGGCAACCATGCAAGAACTGAAGCACATATTGAAGGGGAGAAACATGACTCTCATCAATGGTCAAGTGATTCTAATCGAGAAACATTGGTAAATACTACATTATGTTAGGTCACACACACTGTAGAGGGGGGTGAATACAGTGTATAGCACAATCAAATCGAACTTTAATAACTCAAGTAACAGAAAATAAACTTTATTCAAAACAATAAACTCTGTTACAGTATGGAACTGTCCTCTCTCAGTGATGAACAAATATCACGAGAGCTGCTAGGGTTACAATAAATAATCTTCTCGATAATGATAACACTTATAGTGTAAACCCTATGTCTGTGTTTATATACTACACAGTTACAAGATAATCGCTAATTGATATGGAATATAATTTTGCTTCCTAAAATATATCAATCAGATATCTTTTCTTCCAAGTATTCTATTCTTCATAGAATTCCTTCTTCATGCATATCTCTTCTTACGTTTGTCTTGATATTCTCTTCCTGTAAATCAGCTGCCTTCCTTATCTGAACGTTTCCTTTAAGTCCTGATATTATCTTCTGATAAATATCTCCTGAACCTTAAGTACTGACGACTTAAGTTCTGACTTCAGTATAAGTGCTGATTTCAGTTAAGTACTGATTTGTCCTGTTTAAGTAAGATCTGAAAACTAAACATAAATCACATTAGTCATGACATTATCAAATATATCTAACAATCTCCCCCAACTTGTAAATTAACATAATATTCAAGTTAACAGATGTTTGATGATGTCAAAAACATTAAGTACAAATGCATGAGAATTTGACTAGATAACTACAACTTACAGTCCTTAAAGCTTTACCAACTTTAACTTCTGATAATAACTTTAGTCTGTATTCATATCAGGATTTGAGCAGTTGTAGATCTTGACTTGGCTTCACTTTCTGATCTCTCTGATGTCAGGAGTTGTTCTGAGATAGTTCTTTAACAAACATCTCTCAACATATCTGAGTTCATCAATCATCCTCCTTTTAGCATCTTTAAGTTCTGCAGAATCTTCACCAGTTTGAAAGATTGCAGCCCTGAGATCATTAATTTTAGCTTTCTTTATGTCCTGATCCAGTCTGATCAAATACGCCTTGTCAGACTCAAGATTGAATTCCACAGCCTTGTAACCTAGAAAGGTAGTTATAATCTTAGCTGAGTTAGGCTTCATCTCAACAATATCACCCTTGTGATCTTTGTACTTTGGAAGATATGTGCTGTCAGACTTAACAGAATAAAGCCTTTTCTGTCTCTGAATTTGACTCTTCAAATAGTTTGCAGCACTTTCTGTTATTTTGTCATTCACTTGAAGTAAGAATAATACATGTTCCAATTCTTCAAAATACTTCAGTGGAATGGCATTTTCCCTTATATGATAAACCCTACCATCTGTCATAAAGTACAACAAGATGTGTTCTTTCAAGTAAGTATGGTAAACCATCTGTACAGATTCTAGTTGATTTAATCTTTCAGGAGTTGCTCCAATACCTGGTTCACTTAAGGAAGTTGGATCATTGGTTGTGCTCTGTATTCTTATTTCATCAGCACTACCCAATCCAGATTTATCTCTTGCTTCCTTTCCAGTAACCACTCTTGCTTCAAAACCACTTACAGCAGTCTTCAAAGGTTGAGTTTGTTTGGCTTTGGTGAATCCTAGTAGGAGTAATTTTGAAGGTTTAACATGAGCAATGTCAGAGGTTTCCTTTGATTTATCTTCTGATATCAAGTTAACTTGAGCTATGTCAGAGGTTACTTGCCTCTTTGAGATATCAGAACTAATCATATCTTGACTCTGAACAACTTGAGCAATGTCAGAGGCTGTCTTAGAAAATTTTCTTGAAGTCAGAGCAAGATCAGCATCTTCAACAGTAATTTCTTCATCCACAGGAGGCACATAAACCTTGATAGGTTCACCAACTTTCTCTTTGCCCTTGGACCTTGGATCTATCTGCAATTGTGATTTAGCCTTGATTGCTTCAGGATTTGTTCTTTCTTTTATCACAATGCCTTTGACCTTTGGAAGTTTTTTTTTACCAACAGAAGTGTTTGGAATATGTGTATTAGTTTGATGATAAGTTCAGCAAAACACTTAAGTAGAAATCTAGTGTTTGTAGCCTCAACGGATAAGACCATCTTGGCTATCCGTTGAAGGAGTAGCCTTACTTAGCAATAAGTTTGGTATTGTAGCACATCTCACTCTCTGGTTTCAAGCTGTAATTCTTAGATGTTGTTAGGAGATAATCAGTTATGTTGACTACTAATGGATGTACAAATAGGAGGGCTAATTGTAAATATTTCATGCCTTGTAATTTTGTATAAGTGAAGAAGTGTCAACGGATATTGAAGACCTTCAACGGATAAGAAACTAAGCTTCAACGGATGTCTCTAACGCTTCAACGGATAATATCCATCAACGGATAAGTGCTTCAACGGATAAAGCTTCAACTGCTAGAGCATCAACGGATAAAGCCATCAACGGATGAAAGCTTCAATGGATGCACTGCTAGAGCATCAACGGATAAAGCCATCAACGGATGAAAGCTTCAACGGATGCTCAGTCTCATAGCAGTTGATAGTGACAGTTAACAAAGCTGACAGAGGCACATGGATTGACAGAGATGTGGTAGCCTATTTCAGGAACAGCAGAAAAAGCAGCCGTTTTTAGTCTGGTTCAAAATGGAAAGTCAACAGATAATTCCATATTACACTGGATAAAAATGGAACAAAAACAAGTGGAGAACTATTGTCTTATTGTACTTTATCTTTGTCTTCACTTGTAAACTTGGTGTTATATAAACCAAGTAGTAGCTAGTAATTAGATGTGAATTTTCCCTGAGCTGTTTAGAAATATCAAGAGAGAAAATCATCTAGTTTGTACTAGGAAGCAGCTGTGATTTAGTTTTGAATCACAGATTTTCTGAAATAACACATCTCTGGTGGAACAACAAATCCACCAGAAAAGTTTTTAAGTTCTTTGTGTTCATTACATTTGTGTTTGAATATATATCTGTCTGCATCAGCTCCAAGCAATTCACACACATTTGATCACTCAAACACTTAGTCTTACAAACTGCTCAAAACTTGAAAAAGTTTTGAGATTTACATTCAACCTCCCTTCTGTAAATCTCATTGTTAGTCCACTGGGAATAACAATTGGTATCAGAGCAAGCTCTTAACATACAAAGAGTTTAAAGATCTATTCTGCTAACATCATGAGTAAGAAGGATATTGGTGTAAAGATTCCAATCCTGGAAAGAGATAACTATCATCACTAGAAGGTGAAGATGCATTTACATCTTCTCTCTCAAGATGAAAGCTACATCAACTGCATTGAGAATGGTCCTAACATCCCACACAAGGTGGCCACAACTGCTACTACTACAGTTGCTGTTGGACAGTCTATTCCCAAGCCAAAGGCAGAATGGACTCTTGAAGATATTGAAGAGGTCCACAAGGACAAGAAAGCCATGAACATTTTGTTTAATGGCCTGGATCAAGATATGTTTGACAATGTCATCAATAGCCAAACTGCTAAGGAAATTTGGGATACTGTGCAGCTTATCTGTGAAGGCACTGAGCAAGTTAGAGAAAACAAAATGCAGCTTCTCATTCAACAATATGAATATTTTCATTTTGAAGAAGGAGAATCATTGAATGATACATTCAACAGATTTCAGAAACTATTGAATGGATTAAAGCTGTATGGGAGAGTGTACCAAGTCAAGGACTCCAATTTAAAATTTCTAAGGTCTCTACCAAAGGAATGGAAGCCTATGACTGTTTCTCTAAGAAATTCTCAAGATTATAAGGACTTCACACTTGAAAGATTATATGGAATTTTGAAGACTTATGAACTTGAGATGGAGCAAGATGAGCTGTTGGAAAAGGGAAAGAGAAAAGGAGGATCAGTTGCACTTGTAGCTGACAGTGAAAAAGTTGAAGCCAGAAATAAGGAAAAGACAATGCCAAGTCTCAAAATTGGCACAAGCAAATCAGAATCAAGCAAGGGTAAAGAGCAAGTTACTGAGGATGAAGACAATTCCAGTCAGGATGAATCTGATGATATTGATGAACATCTGGCCTTTCTGTCCAGGAGGTTTGCAAAGATGAAGTTCATGAAAAACACAAAGTTCACTAAGCCAAACAAAAACATGGTGGACAAATCAAAGTTCAAATGTTACAACTGTGGCATTAGTGGACACTTTGCAAGTGAGTGTAGGAAGCCAAATTCTGAGAAAAAGAAATTTGAGCAAGATGATTACAAAAGGAAGTATTTTGATTTGCTCAAACAAAAGGAAAGAGCTTTTCTCACTCAAGATGATTGGGCAGCAGATGGGGTAAATGAAGATGATGATGTGGAATATGTCAACCTAGCCCTGATGGCTAATTCTGATGGAAATGAAACTAGTTCATCAAGCAACCAGGTAATTACTACTGATCTCTCTCAGCTTTCTAAACATGAATGCAATGAAGCCATAAATGATATGTCCAATGAATTATATCATTTGCGTGTTTCTCTTAAATCACTAGCTAAAGAAAACACTAGGATCAAAGAAAATAATGTGTTTTTAAGTGATAGGAATGCTGTGTTAGAGAGTCAGGTAATTGAGCTTGAAAAGATTAAACTTAAATGCTTGCCTGTTGAGAGTGAACTAGAAGAAGCTGTTAAGAAAGTAGAAATTCTTTCTAAACAGTTAGAAAGTGAGCAAGAGGTAATCAAGGCCTGGAAAACATCTAGGGATGTTTGTGTTCAAATTGCCAAGGTTCAGGGAATTGAGTCATTCTGTGAGGATGCCTGGAAGAAAAACAAAAAGAAGTTAGAATTAATTGATGGATTGTCAACGGTTGTGGAATCAACGAATGATGAAAGTTATCCGTTGAAGGAAGAAAAGGAGCATCCGTTGAAGGCTCATCAATTAAAACAGGCAAGTTCTTTTAAAAATAAAAAGAATGATTCAACTCTCAAGAACTTTGTCAAAGAAGGAGCTAGCACATCCAGAGATGTCAGTAAGGTGAATATAGGACACATGACTTTAGATCAATTGAAAGATAGGCTTAAGTTGGTTGAGGATAAGAAGGAAACTAAAAGAAAATCTAAAAGAAATGGGAAGGTAGGGATTAATAAACATAACAATTACACACCTGATAGGTATGCTCCTAGAAAAAGCTGTGTACATTGTAAAAGTGTTAATCACCTATCTGATAATTGCAAATCTGTTAAAAATGCTCCCATGCCTTCAAATCCCTCCATGCCTAACATGTCTATGTCACCTCTGCATGCTATGCCTGTTATGTCTCACCAGAATCCCCATGCACATTTTGCAAACATGCCATACATTAACAATCCTTACTTTACTGCATTTAGTATGCCTCAAATGCCATACAATATGCCTATGTGGAATAACATGTTTGCACAACCTATGCCTTATCAAATTCAATCAAATGTGTTAAATGATTCTGTGACTAACCCTACACTTCAACCAACCACATCTGAGACCAAGGTTGACCCAAAGTTACCTAAGTCAAAAGATGCAGGAGGAATGAAGTCTAGGAAAAAGACTAACAAGGCTGGACCCAAGGAAACTTGGGTACCAAAATCAACTTGATTGATTTTGTTGTGTGCAGGGACAAAGAATGAATCTATGGTACTTGGACAGTGGTTGTTCAAGACACATGACAGGAGATTTCACCCTGCTCACAGAGTTTAAGGAGAGAGCTGGCCCTAGCATAACCTTTGGAGATGACAGCAAAGGATTCACTATGGGATATGGCTTGATTTCAAAAGAAAATGTCATCATTGATGAAGTTGCATTGGTTGATGGTCTCAAACACAATTTATTGAGCATCAGTCAACTATGTGACAGAGGGAATACTGTTTCCTTCAATTCTGAAGCCTGTATTATCACAAGTAAAAAGGACAATAAAGTGGTTCTAACTGGAGTTAGAAAAGGGAATGTGTACTTAGCTGATTTCAACTCTACAGATGTAGAATCCATTACTCGTCTTCTCAGCAAAGCAAGTCCAGTTGAAAGTTGGCTATGGCATAAGAAGCTGTCCCATTTGAATTTCAAGACAATGAATGATCTAGTCAAAAAGGACTTAGTTAGAGGAATGCCTCTAGTGGAATTCACAAGGGATGGACTGTGTGATGCTTGTCAGAAAGGAAAGCAAAAGAAAGTATCATTCAGTAAGAAGCTTGAATCTGCAATTGATGAACCACTGCAACTTCTACACATGGATCTTTTTGGACCAGTCAATGTATTGTCAATTTCAAGGAAAAGATACTGCCTAGTGATTGTAGATGATTTCTCAAAGTTTTCATGGGTTTATTTTCTTGGATCAAAGGATGAAGCTAGCGAAATCATCATCAATCATATCAAGCAAGTCAACAATCATCCTGATTTCAAAGTAAGGAACATTAGGAGTGACAATGGAACTGAGTTCAAGAATTCAACCATGAAGATGTTCTGTGAAGAAAATGGGATCATGCATGAGTTCTCAGCTCCAAGAACTCCACAACAAAATGGTGTGGTGGAAAGGAAGAACAGATCACTAATTGAAGCTGCAAGGACAATGCTTGAGGAGTCAAAACTCCCAACTTATTTTTGGGCTGAGGCTGTTAACTGTGCATGTTACACTCAGAATATTTCTCTAATCAATCAAGCAAAATGCATGACTCCCTATCAATTATTCAAGAGAAGAAAACCAACTTTAAACTTTCTACATGTCTTTGGTTGCAAATGTTACATCTTAAGGAATCAATCTGATCACAAAGGAAAGTTTGATGCAAAGGCTGATGAAGGAATATTTGTTGGTTATTCTGCTGGAAAATCATATAGGGTCTACAATCTAAGAACCAACATTGTCATGGAATCTGTACATGTTGTGTTTGATGATAAAAAGATTGATGGACTAACAGATGAGGGACATCATAAAGGACTCAAATTTGACAATATTGAGATATATTGTGATGATAGTGAAGATGAGAATGATGAAGAAGGCATCTCAAGAAGAAACCAGAGTCTGCCTTTGGATAATGCACAGAATGCTGCATCCGTTGAAAGTCATAATTCAGCTTCCGTTGAAAGAAGCAATGCAGCATCCGTTGAAAGACAAAGTGCATCATCCGTTAAAGTTCATAACGAAGCATTCGTTGATCACAGTCTGTCAACGGATAATCAATTCACCTCATCAGTTGATAGAACTCCCAATTCCTTTCAAAGGATCAGCAACTCAGGGGGAGTTTCAACAAATCAACATTCTATCTCACATCATGACAATACTGAGGCAACCTCATCAAGGGCTAATCTACCACCTCAAAGGAAATGGACCAAGAATCACCCTTTTGAACTGATCATTGGTGATGCTACATCTAAAGTACAAACTAGAAGGGCTACTCAAGTTGAATGTCTGTATAGTAGCTTTCTATCACAGGAGGAACCTAAGCGAGTGGAAGAAGCTCTTTTGGATCCAGATTGGATTTTAGCAATGCAAGAGGAGCTAAACCAATTTGAGAGGAACAAAGTGTGGAAGCTGGTACCCAAGCCAAAGAACAAGAGTTCTATTGACACAAAATGGGTATTCAGAAACAAGATAGATGAAAATGGCATTGTCATAAGGAATAAAGCCAGATTGGTTGCCAAAGGCTATTCTCAACAAGAGGGAATAGATTTTGATGAAACATTTGCTCCAGTTGCAAGACTTGAAGCCATCAGAATCTTTCTAGCCTATGCGGCTAATGCCAATTTCAAAGTCTATCAGATGGATGTCAAGAGTGCATTTCTAAATGGGGAATTGGAGGAAGAAGTTTATGTAAGCCAACCTCCAGGTTTTGAAGATCCAAATTTTCCAGACCATGTGTATTATTTGTTGAAAGCACTCTATGGACTAAAGCAAGCACCTAGAGCCTGGTATGAGACTTTATCAAAGTTCCTTCTAGATAATCACTTCACAAGAGGTACTGTTGACAAAACTCTCTTCTTTAGAAATGTTAATGGCTCTAAGATACTTGTACAAATTTATGTAGATGATATTATATTTGGATCTACAGATGATAAACTTTGTAAAAAGTTTGCTAAATTAATGCAAAGTAAATATGAAATGAGCATGATGGGAGAGCTAACTTACTTTCTTGGTTTACAAGTTAAACAAGTTAGTGGTGGAATTTTCATTAGTCAAACTAAATATATTTATGATCTTTTAAAGAAGTTTGACTTAATGGATTGTTCTCCTGCAAAAACTCCCATGGCCACTGCCACCAAGCTTGAATTAAACAAGGCTGAAAAGTCTGTGGATATTACTTTTATATTTAACTGCCAGTAGACCTGATATTATGTTTTCTACATGTCTCTGTGCTAGATTTCAAGCTGACCCTAAAGAATCTCACTTAGTGGCTATTAAAAGAATTTTCAGATATCTCAAGGGGACTCCAAATCTAGGAATTTGGTACCATAGAGAGTCTGATTTTGATCTAATTGGCTACTCAGATGTAGATTGTGCAGGTTGCAAAATAGACAGGAAAAGCACAACAGGCACCTGTCAATTTCTAGGAAACAAGCTTGTATCATGGTTCAGCAAGAAGCAGAATTCTGTTTCCACATCAACAGCTGAAGCTGAATACATTGCAGCTGATAGTTGCTGTGCACAAATACTGTGGATGAGGAACCAGTTATTTGACTATGGTATAACTGTTGACAAAATTCCAATATTTTGTGACAACACAAGTGCCATTGCCATTACTAAAAATCCAGTGCAGCACTCAAGAACCAAGCACATTGATATCAAGTACCACTTCATTAGGGAACATGTGATGAGAGGTACAGTGGAACTTCATTTTGTTCCAAGTGAAAAGCAGATTGCAGACATATTTACCAAGCCACTTGATGAATCAACATTCACAAGATTAGTAAGTGAGTTAGGTATGCTTAACTATTCATAATCTATGTCATCTATGTAATCTGTCTTGTAGCCTGAAATGAATTTGCTGCAAGAACAAAGTTGGCTTTTATCAAGACTTATCCTATCAACGGATATTCCCTATCCGTTGAAAGCCAAAATTGTTCTATCAACGGATATTCATTATCCGTTGAAAGACAAATACATTTCTGGTAATTTTATCCTTCAACAGATAAAATAGTGTTGTTCATCAATGGATAACTATTTACCTTATCCGTTGATGTGTCACGTCAGTGAGTCACAGCCGTTGATTCTTTTACTCAACCGTTGATACAGATATACAGTGTTGTATGTATTTGTGTTTACGGTAGTTTTCAGAATTTCTACAGTTTCATTTATTCCTGAACGGCTATCACTTACTTAAAAGTATCATTTAATTATTTTATTTGTGTTTTAATTCAAGAAAGTATAAAAGCCCAATTGAATTCTTATTTTCACTTTACGCTTTCTTGCAATTATCATTCTATTTCTCTCTCAATTCTCAAGTTTTTCTCTGCAACCTCTACTCACAACAATGGCACCAGTAGTCAAAATTATGTCTCAAACAGGATTTGTTTATGAAAAGAATAATTTCATAGTCTTGGTTGAAAAGAATGAAGCCCATTCTGATTATCACAAGATGATGGACTTAATCAAGAACTGCAAACTGAGCTATGCAATGCTGGAAGCCCCAACCATCTACTGTGAAGTGATTGAGGAGATTTGGACAACTGCAGAGTTCAACTCCACATATATGACTATTGCCTTCTCTCTCAAAGGTAAGGACTATTGCATTAATTGTGATGATATACAATCTTGCTTTAAGTTGCCTGAGAATAATGCCATGACACCGCATACTGATAAAGATGTCTCTGCAATGCTAGATTCCATAGGCTATGCTTTTGAATCTGCTAGTTTAGGTAGTATTAGAAGGAAAGGCCTTAGGAAAGAATGGAGTTTTCTTGGAGATGCCTTTATTAAGGTTTTCTCTGGGAAGATTAGCAATTTTGATGCTATCACTTCATCTCTTGTTAATATGCTCTATATGCTAGTTTCTGATAGGTACTTTAATTTTAGCAACTGTGTTATGCTAGAATTAGGTTCCAGATTAGGCAACAAAGCTAATAGACCACATAACATCTACTTTGCTAGATTCTTTATGCTATTGGCTAACCATGTTGCTGAAGGTTTGGTTATATCCAATGAGAATAATAAACTCAAATGCTGGGCACAAGAGAAAAGGGTCCTTGCAGACCTTTTGAGAATGAACCTCAACAGCCAGGTGCCATTGGTATACTTGCCAATCATGAATGCACCACAGGTAAGTGAGGTAAATGTTTCTATAACTCCTACTATTTCCAACCCCAATGTTTCTTTGCCTTCTAGTGTGGCTATGGAACCTGTGTCATTGTCCAAACAGGCTCCTACCAAAGCCACCAAATCTAAAGTTTCCAAAGTCAAGTCAAAGAAACCTACCTCTGTTGTTTCTCAAAAGACAACAATTGTAACAACTACCATAAACCCTGAAGGGAGTGAACAGGGTGTGAGTGGTGAGGGGAGGGGTGAACATCAAAAAGCCCCCCAGGATAAGGTGGGAGAGGTGAGTGGTACCCAAACCAGCCAAGCCACAGTCTCTCAAAAGACTGTAGTGGTTCAAAAGGAGTCCAGCACATCCCTAGTTGCATCCTCCCAAAAGGATGCAACTATTGAAAATAGTCCCCAACCAGGGACACAGAACAAAAGAGGGAGGGACACTGAAGCTACACATTCACCAATTCAAGCCCTTTCAAGGAAGAAGAAGGCCAAAACCGTAGTTTTCACACAAGGGACACACATAACATAGATACATCCACCAGTATCTGTGCCTTCTCAAATTCAGCTTGATGTGATTCCAGCAAATGTGGAATCACAACCCCATTCTCTCAATATAGAAACACACCATTCCTCAAACTCTCCAACACCCTCTCTGGATGTGGATATGATATTCACTTCAATTCCTGATTCTCCCTCATTAAAACTCAGGGAGGAGCCCCACTCAAAACCTGGTGATCATCATCTTTTAGATGATTTGTTGGATCATCAGCCAATTCTTTCAGATGTAGTTGCAGAATCTGTGTCACCACACTTAAAATCAATCCACACAGATTCAATAATTATGTCACTTTCTATCTCTACATCATTTCCTTCCTCAACGGATATCTCTCATCCGTTGACAAGTGGTTGTTCTTCAACGGATAAGCTTAACAGCAGTTATCCGTTGATACCATCAGTTTCTACTTCAACGGATACTCCCTATCCGTTGATGGCCTCTACACACTTAACAGAAACAATTCCAACTGTAGAGGATATGGCAACTGTACAATCACTTTTAGGCTTGAGGGAAGGGAGTGATTTTTTGAGTGAGAGGCTGGGTTGCTCCCAGGTAAAAGGAGAGGTTGAGAGTCACCAAATGCATGCTATTTCTTCCAGCATGGCAAAAGTAAGTGAGAGGAGTGCCACCTTAGAAGGTGAAGGTGAGGGTGTGAGGGTGTGTGTGAGCCAGGGGGAGCCCCTGATGCAAGAAAAGAGAGAAATTGAGAGAAAGGGAGGTACAGAAGCTATAAGGGTGGATCCAGCCATTGCTAGTGAGTTAATGAAAGTGGATGATGCAGATAAGGAAAGACAATTTCAGCAACATTACAAAGCTGTCATTGATAACATTTCCTTGGATGCTGACACTTTTACTCACCCTGTTTCAGCCTATCAATTATTGGCTGCACAGGGCAATGTGGAGGCAGAACAGACACTACACATTGTACACACTTCAGAATCTCTTCTCAGAGACAAAGCTGCTGTCAACAGGCTGCCTTCTCAAGCTGGTGAGCCATCTGAAGAATTTGGAGTAAATTCTAATGATGATGACTCTAATTCTTTGAATGAGAGCATGAACTTAGGGGTAGTAGCAGGCCCAAGTTCTGTTTCTAATCTTCCTGCATGGGCATGGGCAAAACCATCAACACCAGGAGAGTTTGGTGTCACTTTGGTCAAACAAGTCATGACAATTCAGCAGGCCATTCAGGAGACTCAGGATGCTGGTACCAAGGCAATTCTTCAAGCTCATCTAGAATTTCTGCATCTCTTGCAGTTGCAGCATTACCAGCAAAATCTAAGTGTGGATGAGCTCAAGCTGGACATTGCTGATCTGAAATCCTACAATGCTGAGAAATTGGATTCAGTTATACCCTATGGTACTATGTAAGATTTGTTGGGGAGACTGAGGAAGGCATCTGATGCTGACAAGAGGCTGGCCAGATTGGAAGATAGGGTTCAAATAATTGAAGACTCTATGGTCACCATTCTTCAGAATCAACAAACTCAAACAAATCTACTCATGCAGCTGGCACAAGCACAAGGCTTGACCCCTACCCTTGATGATAACAAAAAGGGGGAGAATAAAGGGGAATGAGAGCCATCTACAATAGTTCAGATTTCTCAAGTGCTAGTTCCTGTCATCACAACTTCTCCACCAATTCAAGTCAAAGGAAAGCTAGATGGAATTGATCTAATCCAGATAGCAGCAGCTGAATTGCAAGTCAAAGAGCAAAGGAAGAAGATTGATGAAAAGATGCAACTAATATTTGGTTCTACAACTTTTCAATCACAATCTGTGAAGCATAGCACAAAAGTGGAATCAATTATTATGGAACTCAAGCCAGTAGGGAGGCATAAGGATGGAGAAACTTCTTCCAAAGATCTGCAACCTATGGTTCTCAAGCCCAACAACAGATCCAATAAGGACTCTACAAAGAATCATCTAAAAGAGGTGGATTTTCCTCTTCCAAAAGCTGACGAGGACAAGCTTTTAGGAAGAAGTATTGCATATCTCAAAGAGACCATGGATGAGGCTGTAAGGAGAAACATGGCTATTATCTTCAGAGAGGGAAAGAGCATATGTGTGATATAAGGACATCCCAAATTCTCAATAGCCAAGAGGGAAGAAACCAAAAGGTTGAAGGAAGAAGCCAAACAGCTAAAGGCTGACAAAAGAGCACAAGCAAAGCTTGAAAAACAGCTAAAGTCAAGTCAGGCTGAAGAACAGAAAGAAATTGAAGACAAATGTGAAGATGAAGCTATGGGGGACATGGTTGGTACTGAGATGGAGGAAAGAAGTAAGGAAGAATGGCAGAAAGGGAAAAGAAAGAAGGTCAATGCAAAGAGAAAGAAGGTAGATAAGACTGAAGAAACCCAATCAATATCCAAACCACTACCCTCTATTCCTGAACACATTGTACCTGACCCCTTCATGAACATTCATGGTGAAACAATCATTCCCAAGGAGGAACCAATTGATTGGGACACCATCAAATTGCCCACCTTCCTAACCTCTTCTCCACCATCAAAGAAGCATAAAAGAAGAATCAAATCAACACCCTCTAAAGCCTCAATCAAATTCACACAGAAGCCTAAGCCTAAACCTCAAACCTCTAAAGATGATTATGTTCACATCTGTTACATAAAAGAATTTTCAGACATTGAACTCTATCTGGATGAGCTGGAGGATGTAAGGGGAATAGCTGCCTACAGACAGCTACCAGAAAGACTAGTGTTCAAATACAAAGGAGCTGGGGAAAGAACATGGCATCTTCACAGAATTCTGAATGAAGGCTACTCTACCTTGATTAGAGTCTACTCAGCCATACATAAGGATTCTAGCTTTACCAGAACTGCCAGGACTGAGATTCTCAACAAGATTGCCAACATAAGGAAAACTTGGAGGGAGCCCAATGCCTTGCCTAGAACTTTACTCATTCAAGAGAGAGGTATTACAATTCACAAATCACCTCATTGGTTGATGGAGTTCAGAGACAACAGAGGAGTCAGAAGATTTTTCAGAATTGAAGATCAGCTAAAGATTGCCAGTAATGAAACTCTCAAGGATATGCAATCTAAGTTAGATATCAATGAAGAAGATGAAGCTGAATTCTATAGACAACTTCAACTTCAAATAGAGGAGAATGACAGGAGGCTAGGAAAGAAAACCAGGGATCAAAGGAAAAGAAAGTAGTTTGCTCAGGCTAAAGGAGCACCCTTGGAAACAATGTATTTCTTCAATTTCATCTCAGCATATACACTTTTGCAGCACTTTTGAATTTCTGCTTTGTTACAGTTTATATATTTGTTAAGTGTTTTGTTATCATCAAGCTAAACCCAAATTTATGCCTACAGTTCTAGTAGACATAAATAGGGGGAGATTGTTTGGAATATGTGTATTAGTTTGATGATAAGTTCAGCAAAACACTTAAGTAGAAATCTAGTGTTTGTAGCCTCAACGGATAAGACCATCTTGGCTATCCGTTAAAGGAGTAGCCTTACTTAGCAATAAGTTTGGTATTGTAGCACATCTCACTCTCTGGTTTCAAGCTGTAATTCTTAGATGTTGTTAGGAGATAATCAGTTATGTTGACTACTAATGGATGTACAAATAGGAGGGCTAATTATAAATATTTCATGCCTTGTAATTTTGTATAAGTGAAGAAGTGTCAACGGATATTGAAGACCTTCAACGGATAAGAAACTAAGCTTCAACGGATGTCTCTAACGCTTCAACGGATAATATCCATCAACGGATAAGTGCTTCAACGGATAAAGCTTCAACTGCTAGAGCATCAACGGATAAAGCCATCAACGGATGAAAGCTTCAACGGATGCACTGCTAGAGCATCAACGGATTAAAGCCATCAACGGATGAAAGCTTCAACGGATGCTCAGTCTCATAGCAGTTGATAGTGACAGTTAACAAAGCTGACAGAGGCACATGGATTGACAGAGATGTGGTAGCCTATTTCAGGAACAGCAGAAAAAGCAGCCGTTTTTAGTCTGGTTCAAAATGGAAAGTCAACAGATAATTCCATATTACACTGGATAAAAATGGAACAGAAACAAGTGGAGAACTATTGTCTTATTGTACTTTATCTTTGTCTTCACTTATAAACTTGGTGTTATATAAACCAAGTAGTAGCTAGTAATTAGATGTGAATTTTCCCTGAGCTATTTAGAAATATCAAGAGAGAAAATCATCTAGTTTGTACTAGGAAGCAGCTGTGATTTAGTTTTGAATCACAGATTTTCTGAAATAACACAT